>NW_027590275.1:0-300000 GCF_964213995.1 Mustelus asterias | reverse complement strand
GGCAAAGAAGTGGCAGATGGAATACAATGTGGAAAAGTGTGAGGTTATGCACTTTGGAGGGAGGAATGGAGGCATAGACTATTTTCTAAATGGGGAAATGCTGACGAAATCAGAAGCGCAAAGGGACTTGGGAGTCATTGTTCAAGATTCTCTTAAGGTTAACTGGCAGGGTCAGTTGGCAGTTCGGAAGGCAAATGCAATGTTAGCATTCATTGCGAGAGGGATACAATACAAGAGCAGTGATGTACTTCTGAGGCTGTACAAGGCTCCAGTCACACCCCATTTGCAGTATTGTGAGCAGCTTTGGGCCCCGTATCTAAGGAAGGATGTGCTGGCCTTGGAAAGGGCCCAGAGGAGGTTCACAAGAATGATCCCTGGAATGAAAAGCTTGTCATATGAGGACTCTGGGTCTGCACTCATTTGAGTTCACAAGGATGAGGGGGGACCTTGTTGAAACTTATAGGATACTGTGAGGCCTGGATAGAGTGGACATGGAGAGGTTATTTCCAAAATCAGGAAAAACTAGAACCAGAGGGCACAATCTCAGGCTAAAGGGATGATCCTTTAAAACAGAGATGTGGAGTAATTTCTTCAGCCAGAGACTGGTGAATCTGTGGAACTCTTTGTCGCAGAAGGCTGTGGAGGCCAAGTCATTGAGTGTTTTTAAGACAGAGATAGATAGACTTGATTAATAAGGGGACCAGGGATTATGGGGAAAAGGCAGGAGAATGGGAAAGAGAAAAATATCAGTCATGATTGGCGGACCAGACTCGATGGTTCGAGTGGCCTAATTCTGCTCTGATAACTTATGGTCTCACACGCTGTATCAGAGTGAGTAAATCCCACACACACACACACTGTATCAGAGAGTGAGTAAATCCCCCACACACACACTGTATCAGAGAGTGAGTAAATCCCACACACACACACACACTGTATCAGAGAGTGAGTAAATCCCCCACACACACACTGTATCAGAGAGTGAGTAGATCCCACACTCACACACTGTATCAGAGTGAGTAAATCCCACACTCTCACACTGTGTCAGAGAGTGAGTAAATCCCACACACACACACACACTGTATCAGAGAGTGAGTAAATCCCCCACACACACACTGTATCAGAGAGTGAGTAGATCCCACACTCACACACTGTATCAGAGTGAGTAAATCCCACACTCTCACACTGTGTCAGAGAGTGAGTAAATCCCACACTCACACTGTATCCGAGAGTGAGTAAATCCCACACTCACACTGTATCAGAGAGTGAGTAAATCCCACACTCACGCTGTATCCGAGAGTGAGTAAATCCCACATTCACACACTGCATCAGAGAGTGAGTAAATCCCACACTCACACTGTATCAGAGAGTGAGTAAATCCCACACACACAGTGTTAGAGAGTGAGTAAATCCCCCACACACACACTGTATCAGAGAGTGAGTAAATCCCACACACACACAGTGTTAGAGAGTGAGTAAATCCCCCACACACACACTGTATCAGAGAGTGAGTAAATTCCACACACACACTGTGTTAGAGAGTGAGTAAATCCCACACTCACACACTTTACCAGAGATTCACAGTTCCTGAAGGAATCCCACACTCCCGCACAGTCCCTCTGTGGAGAACGGTCCCTCACACCCACAGTCAGGGGACATTTCCCGGTGGATCTTTACACACTGACAAACTGGCGCTGGAGATTCTTTGTAAAATGTATTTCCTGATTTAGTAAGGAGGCTTGTGATTGGGGGAACCACCTCAATCAGATTGGTCTGTTTTCATATTCACTCAAATGAATCCCTGATAAGTGACTGTAATAACTTTCAAAATGTCCAATCACAATCATTGCTTTCCCAATTCCTCATTAGCATAGTTCTGTGGGACTGTCTATTTAATCAGCGCTCGGAAGGGGTTTGCTTTATTTCTGCGTGAAATTGAAGATGGCTGATGAGAAGAAACCAACATCGAAACCAGCTCCCAAGAAGGGAGCGAAGAAAGTGATTAAGAAACCGGGAACAAAGGGCGGCAAGAAGCGACGAAAGTCGAGGAAGGAGAGTTACTCCATCTACATCTACAAAGTGATGAAGCAGGTTCACCCCGACACCGGCATCTCCTCCAAAGCCATGAGCATCATGAACTCGTTCGTGAACGATATTTTCGAGCGCATCGCGGGTGAGGCTTCCCGCCTGGCCCATTACAACAAGCGCAGCACCATCAGCTCCCGGGAGATCCAGACCGCCGTGCGCCTGCTGCTGCCCGGAGAACTGGCTAAGCACGCCGTGTCGGAAGGGACAAAGGCGGTGACCAAGTACACCAGCTCCAAGTAAAACTCCCCCATGGACTGAAAAACACCCCAAACACAACGGCTCTTTTAAGAGCCACCCACAATCTCTGTGAAAAAGCTGCGCCATCTTTTCCCTTATTGAGTGAATGAGAAATGTCTTTCTGGAGGGTAGAGATTTGTCCCTTTCCGGAATGCTGTGAATGGGAATTCATATCCACCCCTCACACACACTTTCACATTGAAGGGACAATCAAACTGAACTGAGAGCAGATTTTAAATCCCAGTCTGGTGATCGTCACGGACAATGGGCAGAAAAAATATCAGGAGGTAATTATTTAAATTTGATTATAACTATATTCAGAGTTTCACGACTCTGAATTAAATTATTATTTTTTTCTCGGGCGATCTGGGAGCCGCTCCCGGAACAGAGTAAAGGCGGGAATGAAGAGGTTATTCTCGGGCTGATCTGTTTATTCCGCAGCTTTCCCAGAGGACGGAATCACTGAGATTTCTGCACACACAGGACCTGAGTCCATTGCAGCGCTTTTCAGATCTGTCTCCCCCAGGCCCTCCTCCTTCTCCGGTGACAAAGCTGCCTTGTTCCACCGGCGGGATAGAGTCAGGGATTCTCTCCGCACTTCCCATTGTAACATTCTCGGCCGCTTTCAGGGGATAGGATCAGAAATCAGCCGTTTCCCTCTGTCCCTGTGAAGCCTGTGTGAAGGGGTTGGTTGGTGATCTCTTTGGTTCTGCTTTTTTCACTGAGCTAAGATTTGCTCCGTTTTAAATTGCTGAACGGGGTCTGATTACCGCGGGTTATAGATAAGAGATTGAGAAATTCAAACTGTTCCTACAATAGCGCCAGGATTCTGTGAGGGAAAATACAATAAACAGATTATAAAGTGTGAGATTGAAATAGTTTCCTGAACATTCAGGCGTTCCGTTATTTTTTATTTTTTTCTGCACTGAAATTGGCGGGTTTTTCCAGTTTGAAAATGTGAACCAATCAAACCCTCCCATTTCTTCGACCTGTCACCCCGATTGGTTAGGAATGTGATTGAAATGTGAGTGACCAATCAGAGCTAGAGTCTGGCTGCAGCCTCACAAACCGCTCACAATGATTATTCATAGAGATTAAACTGACGGAATCTGGATTTGAGATATTAAATGTACTTTGTTTCCCAGACAAATATTTGACAGATCCAAAACAAACGTGATATTTCCTCCACACAAGTTACAGGGGAAATTGTCGCCAACTCCTTCTCACACACAGTCCGTACATTGTCACTGACAGCTCAGAGACACAGACAGCTGATCAATTCCACAGACCCAAACAGCAGGAGAGACAGATGATGTGCCTATTTGACAGCCAGTTCTCGTACCAGAATGGCCGAGTGGTTAAGGCTTAAGATCCAATGGCCATATGTCTGCGTGGGTTCGAACCCCACTCCTGGTAAATGAATTTTTAACACTACAGTCTGCACCCTCTCCTTTCCTTCTCCCCTCTACTCTATGAACGGTATGATTCGTCCGTTTTACGCAAGAAGCAATACCTTTCACTGTATACCAATACATCAAATCAAACTCAGTGCCATTGATAGGGGGATCCATAAATCCCAGTCCAAATTCTCACCTAATATTGGATCATCACTGTGTCAATCCCACAATAGAGCAGCCACAGCTCCAAATTCAATATCTGATCAAACTGACAAATGGTTTTCGGTTAAAAGTTACACAATGCACCTTAATAATGTACACTGAGATTCGAGTTAAATACCACCCACATCAGGGGTTTAAAAGTGGCCCATAGTTTGTATCCTCACAAATACATTCGATACAAAGCCTAATCTCAAATACATTCTCAGATTGAGATATTCTGAGAGCTCGTATAACCTGAGATACAAATTCAGATTCCAGTTGAAAACTCACCCAGATTATGAAACTTAAAGTTACAACATCAATTTGATTACTTTGAATTGAACTATAGCTTATTAACTAATCCTAACTCCCCACTCACACTGAGCCAGATGGACGATACTACATGAATTCCAGACTGAGTTTCCTTTTACATTCATGTCAAAATTCTTCCTCAGAATCAGGCTGAGTGTCACAGATCAAATCAGTGTGAACAACCTGAGTGAAGCTTGCATAGCAATCCAGTATCAGATTGAAGGATACATTATCTTTTACAATTGTGTTCAGAGTGACACAGATTTAATGTTGGGCCGAAATTCACATACATTGTTTGCTTCAAACCTACCACATCAGTGGCCTGTTGTTTTGCTGGAAATTTATATAGAATGAATCCAAACTTATAAATAGATTGAAGATTACATGATGAATCCCATGCTCACATTGAGTCATAGACTCTGACATACACACGATAATTCTCAAACATGTGCTCAGTGTTAGATGAATGAATCTCATGCTGCACACACAGCACCAGGGACTGAAAGTTACATCTGATTATCACACTTACATAGCAGTATCCCAGACACTGAGTACCAGTGACAGATTCAGAATGATCCCACACTCACACACATTATGACAGTCTGACCAATACACATGATTTGCACCCTTTAGAAACAGCAGCAGATATACTCAGATGCTGAATGAACCCCAAATCACGTATGGTACCAGAGAGAGAAACATAAATCCTACCCTAATATTCCATCTTTGTGGCAGATCAGAATGCCTGCCAAACTCATACAATTTCAGAAAATACTGAATACTGCACTCGTGTGGTACCAGAAAGATTCCTATTCAGAATTGTGTTTAAATTCATATACAATAGCGCTGACTGATGGTCACACACACAAACACACACACACTAACTGAAATGGAGTCTTTAAGCCAAAGGTAGATAGATTGTTGATAAGCAAAGAGGTAAAAGGTATTAAGGTTAGGCAGGAGTGTGGAGTCGATGTTCAAATCAGATCAGCCATGATGTTATAGAATGGAGGAGCAGACTCGAGTGGTCTATTCCTGCTCAGATTTTGAATGTTCACACATGCTATTCTTAAGAGATTCAGAATGAGTCCCAAATTCACTTGGAGTATCAGAAAGTAACTGATGCACAAAATCCCTTGCTCAACTACTGTTCCAAACACAGGTTCAAATAATGATGCAACATGCATCCTGCAGCAAAAAATGCAAGATACATATGGCATATGGTACAGATATATTGCACCAGAGAATGACAGATACAGAATGAATCCAGCCACAATGAAGGAACAGCGATATATTCCCAAGTGAGAATGGTAAGTGACTTGGAGGGGAAGGTCCATTTAATGGTGTTTCCATGAGTCAACTGTTCTTGTCCTTCTCTAGACGGTAGTGCTCTTTGGTTTGAAAGATGCGACGGAAGGAACATTTGTGAGTTCCAGTAGCTCATCTTGGAGGTAGTAAGTACTGCTGCCACTGTGTGTCAGTGGTCAAGGGCATGTGTGTTTACAGATGGGATGTCAATCATGAGGGATGCTTTGTCCGGGATGGTGTCAAACCTCTTGAGTGTTGCTGGTGCTGCATTAACCCAGGCAAGTGGAGATTAATCCATCATACTCCTGATTTGTGCCTGGTAGATGGTGAACAGTGTTTGGCAGTCAGGATCTTTGTTACTCACCATGGGATTCTGTGTCTCTGACCTGCCTTGTAGCCCTTGTATTACATTGCTTGTCCAATTGAAGGTAATCACAAAGATATTGATATAATTTCATTTAAGGTCAAGGGACAATGGTTAGATTCTCTCTTGCTGGAAATGGTCTTTGTCTGGTACATGTGTGGTGTGATTGTTATTTGCCACATCTCAGCCCAAGCTTGGATACTGTCCAGTTCTTGCTGCATTTGGGAATGGGCTGCTTTGGTAACTGAAGAGTCCTGAATGGTGCTAAACATTGCACAGTCATCAGCGAGCATCTCCAATTCTGACCTTATGGTGGAAGGGTCTGGGACAGTAACTTGACCAACTCGGGAAATGGTCTCCTGACGATGAAATGACTGACCACCACAACCATCTGGCTTTATGCTGGATGAAGTTCTAACCAGTGGAGAGGTTTCCATGATTCCCATCGACTTTGCTTTCGCTGAGGATCCTTGATGCTGAACTCGGTCAAATCCTGTTTTGATGTCAAGGGCAGTCACTCTCATCTCATCTCAGAGGATAGTTAGTCAGTGGAATTCCCTTCCCCAGACAACAGTTGAGATTGGATCATTGAATATGTTCTAGGCTAAATTAGACAGATTATACAAGGGAGTGAATGGTTGCTGCAAAAGTTCGAAAAGTCGAATTGCAGCCACAATTATTTTAGTTATGATCTTTTTCCTTGGTCCATTCATAGGATGTGTGCATCACTGGCCAGCATTTATTACCCATCAACGTATCGAGTCAACCACATTGCTGTCGCTCTGAAGTCACATGTAGGCCACACAAGGTAATTTCATCAGATTTCCTGCCCTAAAGCACATTAGTGAACTAGATGGATTTTTCCAACAATGGTTCCATCGCCATCACTAGATTCTTATTTTCAAATTACTTTTTATTGAAATCAAATTCTACCATTTGCTGTGGAGGGTTTCGAACCTGGGTGCCCAGAACATTAGCTGAGTTTCCAGATTAATAGTCTAGCGATGATACCACGAGACCATCGCCTCCCCTTCTTGAATGATGGTGCAGGACTGAGGGGCTGAATGGCCTGACTCCTGCCCGTATTTCTAATATGATAGTAACCGTCATAATTGATTCCATTTTATTTTGATTTTTGGTTTTCATCTATATTTTCTCTTGATTTTGCTTTCAGCTGGCAGTTGTTCATCATTCTTCAATTCACACCTCCTTCAGACACATCTCTGTTTGCTGTTACTTGTTCCTTTCACACTCCCTTTAGCCTTGCAGCACCAATTATTTTATTACTTAATCACTCCTGCCCTCCACCTTGCTTTGGAAAGCACAAGACAAAAGGTTCCACGAATTTCAGTAATGAGGCAGGAGCAGGATTAATTAATAATCTGACAGTAAATAAACATCAAACACTGAGTGACCACAATATGTTAGAGGCAGACATTCAGTGCGTGGAGAAAGGACACACGCAGGTCACAGTTTTGACCTGAAGTAAGGCCGAGAAGGGTGAAATATGTTGTAAACTGAACACGTTAAAATCCGTCCAGCTATGAAGAGGCGAATCAAGGGAACAATCAGAGAGACTGAAAAAAGTATTTCATACAATGTGTATGCAATGTGCAAACCTGAAGAAAGGAAACTTCACTTTCTCAGTTTATGGTGATTTTGGGAACTGAATTTCATGTTTTAAACCAGTAATTAAGAAAAAAATAGTGATTTCTGTCCAAATAAGGATTAACTCTGTTTTTAACGTGATGCTGTGTCCGCTGTGCTGATATTCTTGTCCTTCTCAATAGTACATGTCACAGGGAGGACGCTGCTGCCCATATAAGCATGGTGGCTTACTGCAGGGCGCCCTGTAGATCAGAAATAGTGCAGCTAATATGTCTAAACTTCACTAGATTGTTTTCATTGAAGAAAATAGCTTTTTTTCTATTCGGACAATCATAGAGTGATGGTGAATAATTCAAGATCATTCGGATCATCACGCCTGTGTCAGCTGTTTGGGAGAAACGGGCTGAAAGGGAAAAACCTTGGCTTGTATATCTTTGCAACATTTACAGCTTGTGTCCGTGTGTGAGTAAATGGCATTTCAGCGATCTGTTGCTCATTCAAATGTTAACTAGGAGCGAGAAGCGGAAGAAAATTACAGCATCCTGGGCGGAAATGTCAAATCATTTTGAAGGAGCCGCTGAGGAATTATTTTTGCTGTTGCTCAAAACGTAATAGCAGCGTCTGCAAAGTTTCCCCAATGTACCATGCCTCGGGACATGTCCCAAGGCATGGTACATTGGGGAAACTATGCAGACGCTGCGACAACGGATGAATGAACACCGCTCGACAATCACCAGGCAAGACTGTTCTCTTCCTGTTGGGGAGCACTTCAGCGGTCACGGACATTCGGCCTCTGATATTCGGGTAAGCGTTCTCCAAGGCGGCCTTCGCGACACACGACAGCGCAGAGTCGCTGAGCAGAAACTGATAGCCAAGTTCCGCACACACGCGGACGGCCTCAACCGGGATATTGGGTTCATGTCACACTATTTGTAACTCCCACAGTTGCCTGGACCTGCAGAGTTTCACTGGCTGTCTTGTCTGGAGACAATACACATCTTTTTAGCCTGTCTTGATGCTCTCTCCACTCCCATTGTTTTGTTTCTTAAAGACTTGATTAGTTGTAAGTATTCGCATTCCAACCATTATTCATGTAAATTGAGTCTGTGTCTTTATAAACTCTGTTTGTGAACAGAATTCCCACTCACCTGAAGAAGGGGCTTAGAGCTTCGAATGCTTGTGTGGCTTTTGCTACCAAATAAACCTGTTGGACTTTAACCTGGTGTTGTAAAACTTCTTAATATATTAATGACACACACCTTGGTGTACAGGACACAAGCTCAACATTTCCACATGCCACCAAACTTGGAGGCATTGGCAACTGTGAGGAGGAAAGTGGGAAACTTCAAAAGGACACAGGCAGCTTGGTGGAATGGGAGACAAGTGGCAGTGAGGAAAGTTCCAGCACCGATTGTCCTGCAGCTGCCCCTGGGGAGCATACCCACGCTCAGTGCCTGGGCAAGTCAGTGTGTTGGATAGAGCGCTTTCTGGGTGCAGATAATTATTTTTATTCATTCATGTAATGTGTGCGTCACTGACTTGGCCAGCATTCATTGCACTAATTACCTTTGAACTGAGTGGCTTGTTAGGCCATTTCAGAGGGCATTTAAGAGTCAAACACATTGCTGTGTGGTTGGAGTCACATGTAGGCCAGAAGAGGTCATGTGGGCAGATTTGCTTGCCGAAAGGGACATAGAACATAGAACATAGAACATTACAGCGCAGAACAGGCCCTTCGGCCCACGATGTTGCACCGACCAGTTAAAAAAAAAACTGTGACCCTCCAACCTAAACCAATTTCTTTTCGTCCATGAACCTATCTACGGATCTCTTAAACGCCCCCAAACTAGGCGCATTTACTACTGATGCTGGCAGGGCATTCCAATCCCTCACCACCCTCTGGGTAAAGAACCTACCCCTGACATCGGTTCTATAACTACCCCCCCTCAATTTAAAGCCATGCCCCCTCGTGCTGGATTTCTCCATCAGAGGAAAAAGGCTATCACTATCCACCCTATCTAAACCTCTAATCATCTTATATGTTTCAATAAGATCCCCTCTTAGCCACCGCCTTTCCAGCGAAAACAATCCCAAATCCCTCAGCCTCTCCTCATAGGATCTCCCCTCCATACCAGGCAACATCCTGGTAAACCTCCTCTGCACCCTCTCCAAAGCCTCCACATCCTTCCTGTAATGTGGGGACCAGAACTGCACACAGTACTCCAAGTGCGGCCGCACCAGAGTTGTGTACAGTTGCAACATAACGCTACGACTCCTAAATTCAATCCCCCTACCAATAAACGCCAAGACACCATATGCCTTCTTAACAACCTTATCTACTTGATTCCCAACTTTCAGGGATCTATGCACACATACACCTAGATCCCTCTGCTCCTCCACACTATTCAAAGTCCTCCCGTTAGCCCTATACTCAACACATCTGTTATTCCTACCAAAGTGAATTACCTCACACTTCTCCGCATTAAACTCCATCCGCCACCTCTCGGCCCAACTTTGCATCCTGTCAGTGAATCCAGTGAGTTTTTACGACATGGCCATCATTAGACCTTTATTTCCAGTTGTTTATTGAGCTCAAATGTCACTCTGTTGTGGTGATATTCAGGTCCCATTGCATTACTCTGGATCATGGTCCAGTGACAATACCACAACACCATTAATTCCTCATGTGGGAATTAATGGCTGCTGCCATTCACAGACATCAGTACGTGTTTTAATGCAAGCCAATTGTCAGAGAGCTGAAACATGAACTCTGTTTCTCTCTGACCTGCCTGACCTGTTGAGTCATTCCAGAATTTTCACTTTGTTTCAGATGTTCAGTATCCACATGATTTTACCGGTGAAATATTGCAGCTGTTCAGAAAACTGAGGCCTGAAATAGACAAATGAAGACCCCTTTGGAATTAGGGTGGATGTTCTGTGAAGGTACGTTCTTGTTGGCTGGCTTTGAACTGGAGTGTTGATGGAGGAAAAGCTGATGGCTTTAAACCTGAGTACATTTGAGACCAGTCGAGCCCAAACATTTCTCATCAAAGTTTCCTGTACAGGAACAGAGACTGGCAGAGACATTGCAGTCTCATATAGAATAAATAATCGACAGCAAATCAGTTCTGCACTCATATGCAGTATCAAGCTTGAGTTAATTTCACACTGAAATACTGGAACAGAGCCTAACAGAGAGTTAGTCCCACATTGACATCAAATTCGGTAAGATCATGATTAATGTGATTATGGCCTCAACTCCATTTAATTGCCTGCCCCATAACCCTTGTCTCTCCTGTAGATCAAAACTCTTTCTAACTTAGGATGGAATCTGTTAAATTCCACAAATTAAGGACATTTTGAGGGGAGAAATTTCTTCTCATCTCCATCTAGAGTGGGGCATACTTTATTTTTAACTATGTCCTCTAGTTTTAATTTTGCCCACAAATGAAAACATTCCTCTCGATATCTACCCTGTCCAATTCCCTCAGATCCTTCAATGTTTCAATCTGATCATCTCTCATTCTTCTCAACTTCTATGAGATCGGCTCAACTTGATTGAACTTTCCTCATAAGATAACTCCTTCATCTCAGCAATCAGCCGAGTGAATCTTCACTGCCTCCAATACAAGTATCATAGAAATCATAGAAACCCTACAGTGCAGAAGGAGGCCATTCGGCCCATCGAGTCTGCACCGACCACAATCCCACCCAGCCCCTATCCCCACATATTTACCCGCTAATCCCTCTAACCAACACATCTCAGGACTCTAAGGGGCAATTTTTAACCTGGCCAATCAACCTAACCCGCACATCTTTGGACTGTGGGAGGAAACCGGAGCACCCGGAGGAAACCCACGCAGACACGAGGAGAATGTGCAAACTCCACACAGACAGTGACCCGAGCCGGGAATTGAACCCGGGACCCTGGAGCTGTGAAGCAGCAGTGCTAACCACTGTGCTACCGTGCCGCCCTCTATTTCCCTCTTTAAATCAGAGAAAACCTTTAAACTCAGCAATATCATGTATTTGTAGCAACATTTCCCTACTTTGATACGCCACATATGTACTTATAATTAGAGTTATTTCCTCCTTTTCTGGATCAATCTGCTGTATCTTCCCCTCTACTTAAATAATGTTCTGCCTTCCCATCCTTCCCACTGAAGTGGAAAGCCTCACATTTTCCCACATTGTATCCTACCTGACAAATTTGTGTCCATTCACTTAACCTCGCTATATCTCCTTACAGACTCTTTGTGTCCTCCTCACAACCTACTTTCCCACTTATTTATGTATTGTCTGAAAATTTTGTGATGGTCTGTCCCTTCATCTGGGCCATTAATATAGATTGTAAATAGCTGAGAACCTAGCACTGATCCATGTGGCTCTCTGCAAGCAGCAGTTTGCTAAGCTGACAGTGACCCACTTCCATGCAGTAACAGAGACTGACAGACAGTGAGATAATTTCACACATTATTATTGATAGATAGGGAGTGAATTACACATTCAGATGCAGTAACAGAGATTGACACAATGGTAATTCCAAACAAAAACACAGTGATGGTGATTAAAGGATAGAGAATTAATTTCACACTAAAAAACAGTAACACAGCCAGAGTTAATTACACATTCAATTCTACTGAGCAAGAGTTAATGCTACATTCATACACAATAACCAAGACTGACAGTTAATTCCACTCTCACATGCTATAACAGCGATGAACAGAGAGTTAATGTCCCACTCACATTCAGTAATAGTGAATAACAAATACAGATTTAATTCCATCCTCGCATTCACTAATATAGATGAACTGATGTAATTCCATACTGAAACACATGAACAGAGAATGGCTGACAGCGTTAATTCCACACTCACACACAGTAATAGATTGAGAGAGTTAATTCCACACTCTCTCACAGTAATAGATTGAGAAAATGTTAATTCCACACTCATGCACAGTAATAGATTGAGAGAGAGTTAATTCCACATTCAGACACACTAATCGATTGAGAGAGAGTTAATTCCACACCCACACACAGCATTAGATTGAGAGTTATTTCATGTTCCCACACAGTAATAGATTCAGAAAGAGTTAATTCCACACTGACACTGAAATAGATTGAGAGAGAGCTAATTCCACACTCTCTCACTGTAATAGATTGAGAGAGAGTCAATTCCACATTCACACACAGGAATAGATTGAGAGTTAATTCCATGCTCTCACACAGCAACAGATTGAGAGGGAGTTAATTCCACACGTACACACAGTAATAGATTGTGAGAGAGTTAATTCCACACTGACACAGGAATAGATTGAGAGTGAGTTAGTTCAACGCTCACATACAGTAATAGATTGAGAGAGAGTTAATTCCACACTTTCACACAGTAATAAATTGAGAGAGTTAATTCCACACTCGAACACAAAAATAGATTGAGAGAGTTAATTGCACACAGACACAGTAATAGATAGACAGAGAGAGTTAATTCCACGCTGACACTGTAATAGATTGAGGGAGACTTAACTCCACACACATAGTAATAGATTGAGAGTTAATTCCACACTGGCACACAGTAATAGATTGGAGAGAGAGTTAATATAGGGCTAAAAGGGGTCACAAAAAATCATTGCCCGGCAGGATTAAGGAAAATACCAAGGCTTTTTATACATATATAAAGAGCAAGAGGATAGCCAGGGAGAGGGTTGGCCCAATCAAGGACAAAGGAGGAAATCTATGCGTGGAGCCAGAGGAAATGGGTGAGGTATTCAATGAGTTCATTGTGTCAGTATTCACCATAGACAAGGACTTGGTGGGTAATGAATCTGGGAAAGGGTGTGTTGATAGTTTGAGTCATGTTGAGATCAAGTGTTGGGGTTCTTGAGGAATATTAAGGTCGACAATTCCCCAGGGCCTGATGGGATATACCCCAAAATACTGGGAGAGGCAAGGGAGGAAATTGCTGGGGCCTTGAGAGAAATGTTTGTATCCTCACTGGCTGCAGGATTTACTGCCACTTGGAAATTAGTGGATGTATTTGCGAGAGGCAGTATGGTTTTGTGAAGGGCTGGTCATGTCTCACTAACTTGATCGAGTTTTTTGAGGAAGTGACGAAGATGGTTGATGAGGGTAGGGCAGTGGATGTTGTCTACAAGGACTTCAGTAAGGCCTTTGACAAGGTCCCTCATGGCAGAATGGTGCAGAAGGTGAAGTCGCATGGGATCAGAGGTGAGCTGGCTACATGGATACAGAACTGGCTTGGTCTTAGAAGACAGAGGGTAGCAGTGGAAGGGTGCGATTCTGAATGGAGGACTGTGACATTTGGCGTTCCTCAGGGATCAGTGCTGGGACCTTTGCTGTTCGTAATATATATAACTGATTTGGAGGAAAATGCAACTGGTTTGATTTGTTAGTTTGCGAACAACACAAAGGTTGGTGGATTTGCAGATAGCGATGAGCACCATCAGAGGATACAGCAGGATATAGGTAGGTTGGGGGCTTGGACGGAGAGATGGCAGATGGAGTTTAATCTGGACAAATGTGAATTAATGCATTTTGGATGGTCTAATACAGATAGGAAATATACAGTCAATGGCAGAACCCTTAGGAGTATTGATAGGCAAAGGGATCTGGGTGAACAGGTACACAGGTCACTGAAAGTGGCAATGCAGGTGGAGAAGGTAGTCAAGAAGGCATACGGCATGCTTGCCTTCGTCGGCGGGGGATTGAGTTTAAAAATTGGCAAGTCATGTTGCAGCTTTATAGAATCTTAGTTAGGCTGCATTTGGAATATAGTGTTCAATTCTGGTCGCCACACTACCAGAAGGATGTGGAGACTTTGGTGAGGGTACAGCAAAGACTTACCAGGATGTTGGCTGGTATGGAGGATATTAGCTGTGAGGAGAGGTTGGAGAAAATTGGTTTGTTCTCTCTGGAACGACAGAGGTTGAGCGGTGACCTGATGGAAGGCTACAAGATTATGAGGGGCATGGACAGAGTGGATAGTCAGAAGCTTTTTCCAATGGTGGAAGAGTCAATTACTGGGGGGCATCGGTTTAAGGTGCGAGGGGCAAGGTTTAAAGGAGATGTATGAGGCAAGTTTTTTACACAGAGGGTGGTGGGTGCCTGGAACTCACTGCCGGGGAAGGTGGTTGAAGCAGATACAATAGTGAGTTTTAAGGGGCGTCTGGACAAATACATGAATAGGATGGGAATAGCAGAATATGGTCCCTGGAAGGGTCGGGGTTTTAGTTCAGTTGGGCAGCAAGGTTGGTGCAGGGCCGAAGGGCATGTTCCTGTGCTGTAATTTTCTTTGTTCTTTGTTCTTAATTCCACACAGACACACAGCAATAGATTGGGAGGGAGTTAATTCCACACTGACACAGCAATAGATTGAGAGAGAGTTAATTCCACATTCATGCACAGTAATAGATTGGGCGTTAATTCCAAGCTCTCTCTCAGTAATAGATTGAGAGAGAATTAATTCCACACTGACACACAGCAATAGATTGCGAGTTAATTCCACGCTCACACACAGTAATAAATTGAGAGAGAGTTAATCCCACACACGATACTAGAATGAGAGCTAGTCAATTCCACACTCTCACACAGTCATAGATTGAGACAGAGTTAATTCCACACTGACACTGTAATGGATTGGGAGAGAGTTAATTCCACATTCGCACACAGGAATAGATGCAGAGTTAATTCCACACTGACACACAATAATAGATTGAGACAGAGTTAATTCCACGCTCACACACAATAATAGATTGAGAGAGAGTTAATTCCACATTGACACACTGTAATAGATCGAGGGAGAGTTAATTCCACAGTAACGCACAGTAATAGATCAGAGAGAGTTATTTCCACACTCTCACACAGATTAATAGGTTGAGAATGCGTTAGAATCATAGAATAGAATCATAGAATATGATGTTAATTCCATACTGACACACATTAATAGATTGCGAGAGAGTTAGTTGCACTGTCACACCGTAATAGATTGAGACAGTTAATTCCACACTGACACACAGCAATAGATTGAGAGAGAGTTAATTCCACATGGACACACACAAATAGATTGAGAGAGAGATAATTGCACATTCCCACACAGTAATAGATTGAGAGAGATAATTCCACACTCTCACACTGTAATATATTGAGAGAGAGTCAATTCCACATTCACACACAGTAATAGATTGGGAGTTAATTCCACGCTCACACATAGTAATTGATTGAGAGAGTTTTAACGACACACTGACTCACTAATGGATTGAGAGAGAGTTAACTCCTCACTAACACAGTGCAATGAACTCTCTCTCAATCCATTACTGTGTGTTAGTGAGGAATTAACTCTCAATGTATTGCTGTGTATCAGTGTGGAATTAACCCTCTGTCGATCTATTACTGTGTGTCAGTGTCCAATTAACTGTCTCAATCTATTACGGTGTGACAGTGCAATGAACTCTCTCTCAATCCATTACTGTGTCACACCATAATAGATTGAGACAGTTAATTGGACACTGACACACAGTAATAGATTGAGAGAGGGTTAATTCCACACTGACACACAGCAATACATTGAGAGTTAATTCCACACTGACACACAGTAATAGATTGAGAGAGAGCTAATTCCACACTCTCTCACTAATATATTGAGAGTCAATTCCACATTCACACACAGGAATAGATTGAGAGTTAATTCCATGCTCTCACACAGCAACAGATTGAGAGAGAGTTAATTCCACACGTACACACAGTAATAGATTGTGAGAGAGTTAATTCCACACTGACACAGGAATAAATTGAGAGTGAGTTAATTCAACGCTCACACACAGTAATAGATTGAGAGAGAGTTAATTCCACACTTTCACACAGTAATAGATTGAGAGGGAGTTAATTCCACACACGAACACAAAAATAGATTGAGAGTTAATTGCACATGGACACAGTAATAGATAGACAGAGAGAGTTAATTCCACGCTGACACTTTAACAGATTGAGAGAGAGAGTTATTTCCGCACTCTCACACGGTAATAGATTGAGTGAGAGTTAATTCCACAGTCAGACAGTAATAGATTGAGTTAATTCCACACACACAGAGTATTTGATTGAAAGAGAGATAATTCCACACTCGCGCACAGTAATTGAGAGAAGGTTAATTCTACACTCACACGCAATGATAGATTGAGAGGGAGTTAATTTCACATTCAAACACAGTAATAGATTCAGAGAGAGTTAATTCAATACTGGCACACAGTAAAAGATTGAGGGAGAGTTAATTCCCCGCTCGGACACAGTAATAGATTGAGATATAATTGCACACTGACACACGGTAATTGATTGAGAGAGAGTCAATTCCACATTCACACAATGTAATAGATTGAGAGTTAATTCCACAGTGACATTGAGTAATAGATTGAGAGACAGTTAATTCCACATTCATACAAGTAATAGATTGAGGGACCGTTAATTCCGCACTCTCACACAATAAAAGATTGAGAGTTACTTCCACACTCTCACACAATGATCGATTGAGAATTAATTCCACACACTCTCACAGTAATAGATTGAGAGTTAATTCAACACTGACACACACGAATAGATTGAGACAGGGTTAATTCCGCACCCACACACAATGATCGATTGAGAGAGAGTTAATTCTACACTCTCACTATGAAGCTCAGTTAATCAACACATACATTTTCAACTGGGCCATTGTCACATTGTCTAATTTGGTAAAGCCAGAAGTACAGTACTTATTTACTATCTCTGCCATACCCTCTGCTGCAGTGAGCAGTTTACCCTGCTTGGCCCTTATGAACCCCACTCTATCCTTCACTAATCCTTTACATTTAATATGTTTGAAGAAGATGTTATGATTTGTATTAGCGCAGCCTGCTAACATTCCCTCATGCTTCCTCTTCATTATTCCAGCCTTAGCCCCTCTCCTGCATTTTGAGCTGTTTTTCCTGATTTCTATTGCTATTATTATTGCAGCATGCATCATATGCCTCTTTTTTCTTCCTTATTTTCTCGTCAATAACCTCAGACATCCAGGATACCCCAGCTTTGGACACCGCATATGTGTGTCTGGTGGCTATGTACCTGGCTGGCATCCCATTCAACTCAACTTTGAAAGTCTCCCATTTGTCAACCACTGTTTTATCCTCGCAATTTGCCTCATTTGCCACATTTTGCCCTCACTTAATCTATCTGTTTCCTTTTGAAGCCTCCTTACGTATACTTCACAATTAATTTCTTATCTATCTTTATGCTGTCAGCAAATTTAGCAATGGCACCTTCAGTCCCTTCATCCAAGCAATTTTTATAAATTGTAACAATTTGTAGCCCCAGCATGAATACACCACTCATCAGATCCTGCCACCCAGAAAAGGAACCATTTGTGCTAACTCTTTTTGACCTGTTAGCTAGCCAACCATCAATCCATGCCAAAATGATACGCCCAAAACCATGAATGTTTATTTTACACAATAACCTTTAATCTGGCACTTTGGCAAATGTCTTCTGGAAATGTAAGAACAGGACATCCACCGGTTCCCCATTCACAGCACATGGGCCTATTTCAAAAAACTCCAATAATTTAGTTAAACATGATTTCCCTTTCAGAAAACCATATTGACTCTGCCTGATTGCCTTGTATTTTTTCCAAGTTGTAATATCTGTAATATCTTTCAGAACAGCTTCTAACATTTTCCCGATGACAGCTGTTCGGCTAACAGCCTGCAGTTTCCTGCTTTCTGTCTCCATCCCTTTTTGAATCAAGGTATTACATTTGTTATATTTCAACCTAATGGAACATTCTCCAAAGCCAGGGAATTTTGCAAAATTAAAACAAATGCATCAACTATCTCATTCACCACTTCTTTCATGTCCTTCACGAGAAGTCCATCCGGACCCAGGAATTTGTCAGCCTGTCGACCCGACAATTTGCTCAATACCACTTTCCCTGTGGATTGGAATTTTCCTGTGTTCCTCCCTCCCTTCCATTTGCTGGTTTCCAGCTATTTCTGGGATGTTACTTGTATCCTCTACAGTGAACACCAATGAAAAATACATTTGCCAATACCCTGTTTTCCATTATCAATCCCCCAGTTGCACTTTCTATAGAACCAGTGCTCACTCTGCTAACTCTTTCCTTGTTCAACTATCTACAGAATCTCTGACTATCCACCGTAACCCCGTAACTATCCCCGTAACCCCACATAGTTATCCCGCAAATCCATCTAAACTATGCATCCCGGGACACTAAGGGGCAATTGAGCACGGCCAATCCACCTAACCCGCACATCTTTTCAATCGCCTCTCGGCCTTTTGGCTAAGATCAAGTGTAGTATGGATTGGATGCTGCGCTTGGTTGAGGTCATTAGGTTACATTGAAGCTTCATATGTTTCATATGAAGCAATTTTTAAAAGCGGCATCTCGGCCTTTTGGCTAAGATGCAAATGAGCTCAAGCCTTGGAGGAGGAACCTCCCCCAACTCCATTCAGCTTGGCTCATGTAGATCGGGCCCAGGACAGGGTAATTTGGTCGCTTGCCCTGTCTTGTCAGCCTGGATCGGAAATGTCTCAACTTGTTGAGACTGTGAATTGAATGTGATTGAATTGGAAAAGTACAAAAAAAATGTCTGGAAGAGGAAAGAGCGGCGGGAAAGCTCGGGTCAAGGCCAAATCTCGCTCCTCCCGGGCTGGACTGCAGTTCCCGGTGGGCCGTGTTCACAGGCTCCTGAGAAAGGGCAACTATGCTGAGCGTGTGGGTGCCGGAGCCCCGGTCTATCTGGCTGCTGTGCTCGAGTATCTGACCGCTGAAATCCTGGAGCTGGCCGGGAACGTGGCCCGGGCCAACAAGAAGACCCGCATCATCCCCAGACACCTGCAGCTGGCTGGCCGTCCGCAACGACGAGGAGCTCAACAAGCTGCTGGGAGGGGTGACCATCGCTCAGGGCGGGTTGCTGCCTAATATCCAGGCCGTGCTACTGCCCAAGAAAAGCAGCGCTGGGTCCGCGAAGAGCAAGTGAAGCGACCATTCTTTAATCTGATAACCCAAAGGCTCTTTTCAGAGCCACTCACTTTATCTGAAAAAGGGCGACCTGGTGTCTATCGGTCAGTTTCTGCACTGCTATTCACAGCACAGCTGTTTCCCGCTTTGTTCTATCAATCCGTACGATTGACACAGACAGTATTTTAATGCAAGTTGCTGCTGTTTATCGGGGAAACCATCCCAGTGAACTGAAATGATCCTATTTCAAATATAATTGCTTTAAAATGTGATAATCTGCGAGGATATTCATCTGCAGCCCATCGGTTTTCAAAGTCAGTCACTGGATCTGGAAAAGTGTTAATTGTCTATGCGAATGTGCAAGCGTTCCTGCAATGGCTATATCTGTGTGAGTGGATTACTGTTGGAGGCATGCTTCATATTCTGAACTTAATTGACACAATTTTCAACACTCTCGCTGCAACTCGAAACACGTGCGGAGAAACTGGATTTGCGGAATTATTGCTCGGAAACTGAAATGATCGCAGGTTTAATAAAACTACTTTAAAATTAAATTGTTGTAGAATTGTTAACGGCACCGTTTTTACTCTAACCATCAAAGGATTGGAGATATGAGTGACCCCAATGCAACGGAGGGTTAATTGTAACATTGAGAGGTTTCAGTACTGGAGTCCTGGGAATATTCTGTCCTGGGAATTCAAACACTAGAATCGTTAACAGGAGATCGCAGCTCTTTCATTTGCCGATTTGGTGGCTCTTAAAAGAGCCGTTGTTGTTCTTGGTGCTGAGGTCGGGTTTTAGGCGCGTTCCCCGCGGATGCGGCGGGCCAGCTGGATGTCTTTGGGCATGATGGTGACTCGCTTGGCGTGGATGGCGCACAGGTTGGTGTCCTCAAAGAGCCCCACCAGGTAAGCCTCGCTGGCCTCCTGCAGGGCCATGACGGCCGAGCTCTGGAAGCGCAGGTCTGTCTTGAAGTCCTGAGCGATCTCTCGCACCAGGCGCTGGAAGGGCAGTTTGCGGATCAGCAGCTCGGTGGATTTCTGGTAGCGGCGGATCTCCCTCAGAGCCACAGTGCCGGGTCTGTAACGATGAGGCTTCTTCACTCCGCCCGTGGCTGGAGCGCTCTTCCGGGCCGCTTTGGTAGCCAGCTGTTTGCGAGGAGCTTTCCCTCCGGTTGATTTGCGCGCTGTCTGCTTGGTCCTGGCCATTTTCTGAACGGATGCAGCACAATCTGAGACACAAAAACTGTTAATACAGAGTCTGCGCTGCATCCGCCTTTTTAAACTCTGCGAGGGACGCCCCCAGCGGGAATTGGCCCAGGAAGTTTCAATCAAACTGTGACCAGCGAATTAATGTCTGTACCTCAGGTTCTGATTGGTTCAGTTGTTTTCTAAACCGCCCCTTTCAGAAATTCCGCCGTTTTCTGTGCAGGAAATAACCGTTTGTATAAAATAAGTCATCATTCCGTCCTTAATAAGATAATTCCCAGAAACATTGAAGATTTGAAGTCTATCTCCCCCGACTTAGTGCTTTAGACCCTTTTCCCGCTCTCTGGGCTGTTCATTCCCAGAATCTCACGCTGTTCCACTCGATCCCTGTCCCTTTCCTCTCCAGCCCATTCAGATTTCCCCTCTCCTGTCGCTTGTAACATTCGCCGCCGTTTTCGTGGGAAAGGATCAGAAATCAGTCGCTTCTCTGTGTCTCCCTGAAGCCGGTGTGAAAGGGGTTGAGTCTGTTGTTTGTTACAGAGAGTGACTTCATATTTGTCCCGTTTGACATTACTGAATAGAGCCGTTTGCTGCCCGTGGCGGACAAATGTTCACAAATGAATCCTCTTTGTAAAATAATCTTACAGCAGAATATTAATTGAGAATCTATTTTTAATAAGTTAAGAATTTGTCTCAATTCCCTTTCCCGCGCTGAAATTGGCGGCATTTCCCCCAATTCAAAATTTCTGCCGGTTGACAGTTGAAGCCAATGATTGGCTCAATGTTCACATTCGATGCTCTGCGATTGGTTCAGAGCTGCGAATGCGGAGAGGATGGCCAATCAGAAGCAGGCTGGGGTTGGAGCGGCTCAAACTGCGGGAATTGCGGGTTTGTGAATGACTGAGCGGAAACTGATCAGTTTCACAAAGCCTGTCAGTTTCAGTGCAGGAAACAACCGTCTGGGGGCAAATAGCATCACAACTGGGACTGGTTCCAGTGAACGATTCACCGGCTACTACTAAACTCCGCTATTCCAGAGAAAGTTTTTATAAACTCTATCCAAACACAGTGATTAAACAGGAGTGACGTGGCTTTTCACTGAGGGCACATGTCAACTTGGGAAAATCAACAACTGCAGAAACGATAGAGCTATTTAGATCATCCAATTAAAAATAAAAACAATTTCAATCCCTACTGCAAATGAAATGTTAAATTAAAACTGAACAAAGCAAATATTCATCTCCACCACTGAACAGCCTATCCCAGCCCCCGTTCCCAGGTCACTGCTCTCTCTGTGAGGCGGTGAGTGGCTCTGAAAAGAGCCTTTGTTGTGTGTTCGGTAGGAAGGTTGCAGTTGTTCAGCCGCCGAATCCATAGAGAGTGCGGCCCTGGCGTTTCAGAGCGTACACCACATCCATGGCAGTGACCGTCTTGCGCTTGGCGTGTTCAGTGTAGGTGACCGCATCCCTGATCACATTCTCCAGGAAAACCTTCAGCACCCCGCGAGTCTCCTCATAGATCAAACCCGAGATCCGCTTGACACCGCCACGTCGAGCCAGGCGGCGGATTGCTGGCTTGGTGATGCCCTGGATATTATCACGAAGCACTTTGCGGTGCCGCTTTGCGCCGCCTTTACCCAGTCCTTTGCCCCCTTTCCCTCTGCCAGACATGATGATTCTTCACTCAGATCACTGCACAATATGAGAGAGGAAATCTTTCAGGCTCCTTTTATACAGCCCGCCCCGACCTGACTGAGAAAGGCGGAGTGAGAGCAGAGAGGGGAGGAGACAGGGTGAAGATTAAACACAGAGCGGGAGGGAGGAGAGAGCCGGACTGACACACACACACAGAACGGCCCCTGATCTTTCAGCTCCACCTCCAGTTTCTGCAACCGCCAATTTCAACCCGTTTATTAACAATGGAAGCGAAACACAGCTCCCCACACAAACCCTTCCAGAGCCGCCCTTCACACTCAAGAGTTTCCACAAACCCGGAGCTTTGAAATATGGAATCAAAACAGAAAATGCTGCAAATAATCAGCAGCTCCGGCAGCTTTTGTGAAGAGAGAGAGAGACAGAGTTAACGTTTCGGGTCGTGACTTTGTCCTTTTGTGTTTTTAAACCTGGTCCCGGAATAATTCCCAGACAGTAATATTCCGACCGAAACACAGTCGATTCTCTAGCAAGAATCTTCCTCCGGAACACCCTCACACACATCTGCTTCTCGCTGTTTGCAAACACTTTATTGAAGCTGTTTGGGGCAATCTCCTGTGTTAAAATTAAGGGAGTCAGGATGGCCGAGCGGTCTAAGGCCGCAGTCTCCTCTGGAGGCGTGGGTTCAAATCCCACTCCTGACATTGATGTTTGGCGAAGAATTGCCGTCTCACAGCGCCAGGCACCTGGGTTCGATTCCCGGCTGAGGTCTCTGTCTGTGTGGAGTTTGCACATTCTCCCCGGGCTTCCTCCGGGTGCTCCGGTTTCCTCCCGCACAACAAAGTGCCTGTCAGGTTGATTGGCCATGCTAAATTGCACCGGAGTGTCAGGGGGTAAGTCCGGTCAATAAATAGGGTCATGGGGATCCGGACTGGGTGGGATTGAGGTCGGTGCAGAATCGATGGGACGATTGGCCTCCTTCTGCATTGCAGGGATTCGGTTAAAAACGAGGCAAGAATGCGGTGTTGAGCCGCCAGTGTTACTGTCTCACACTGAATCTACCAGACACCTTTATTATGAGAGAAAGTGGCGATTGAACAAATGTGAAATTCAAATGAAATTCAGCATCTGCTGTGTTTTGCTTTAGTCTGAATTTGAAATGATCTCTATTGAGAACGAGCCGGGCCGCGGGACAGGAATCATTTCCTTGCGGGATCAGCTCTTTCCTGAGAGATGTGGGTGGCTCTGAGAAGAGCCTTTGGGTTCAGAGGTTTACAATTTGCTCGGGTTGTTTCACTTCTTTCCTGACGCTTTCTTCGCTTTTGCTGCTTTCACTTTGGGTTTGGCTTTCGATTTAGTCACTTTTTTGACAGACTTTCCGCCCGTCACCTTCTTCACAGGAGACTTTTTCTTCAGGGCTGCTTTCTTCACCACCTTTTTTGGAGTTGCCGCCTTTTTGCTGCTTGTTTTCTTCACTGTTGATTTCTTCACTGGAGTTCTCTTTGCTGCGGGTTTCTTGGCTGCGGGTTTCTTGGCTGCTGCTTTCTTTGTTGTCACCTTCTTGGCCGCTGTTTTCTTTACTAAAGATTTTTTGGCTGTTGGTGTCTTCACCTTCTTTCCCATTTTCCCCAGGCTTTCGTTCTTAGCGAGTTTGAAGGAGCCGGAGGCGCCCTGTCCCTTTGTCTGCACCAGAGACCCTGTCTCCACCTTCCTCTTGATCGTTAACCTGATCTGGGAGACGCGCTTCCCCACATCCACTCCGCTGCCAGCCAAAGCTTTCTTTATCGCGGCCAGGGACATCCCCTTGCGATCGCGGCATCCCGCCACAACATTGAGGATCTGCTCGCCCAACTTGGGACCGGCTGCCGCAGGTCGGGGAGCCGCCTTCTTCTTCCTGGGAGACTTCACTTGAGCGGGAGCGGCTGGAGGAGCCGTTTCGGCGGCTGCAGTTTCAGTCATATCCGAGAGTGTGTGGAAAATCTGTGTGAGAGTCAGAACTGGATCCGAAATGAACCCAGTGGTGGCGGCACAGAGCAACTTGAAGGCAGAGAGCGGACGGAGCAGAGACAAGCTGCTGTCAGCTCCCGGCTCCTCCAGCCTCTCTGTGTTTCTCTCTCCTCACAAACTCTCCCACTGCAATGAAATTCCACCTCTCCAGAGATCCAGCTCACATCCTTCATGTCTCTGACACACGAATGTTTGCTGTTGAAAAGGTTTCACTCGAACTGAGTACTCCGTTTTCCACTGAAACCCGTTTTACTGCTGCACTGATCGCGCTCTCACACGCGATAGCTGACATGTTCTCTACTTTGCCACTGAATTCTTCAATTTAGCGAAACAATTGCCTTGAAATCTAACTTTGGGGCTCAGCAGGGGGATTAAGGGAATCTTTGATTGGAAAATTGTTTTATTTTACACAAGAGAGACTCGGAGATGTCATGATCAGAACAGACACACAAACACAGTTGGATTAGTCTGAACCGCCCGTCCCTTTCATACACTCTCTCTTACACAATATTCACATCTGCACATTCACAGGACAAAACTTTCACCAAATGTAAGGTCCCAGGACGGAATTTCTCCTCCTTTTAGCCTTTCTTCTGTATTCCGGGGGGTTCGTTAGAGTTTTTCACCTCGGTAACTGTTAAACACTCTGAAGCCCCCTCCCTGCAGATTGTCTTTGAATTCATTCATGGAATGTGAGTGTCGCTGTCTGGGTCAGCATTTATTGCCCATCCCTAATTGCCCTTGGGAAGGTGGTGGTGAGCTGCCTTCTGGAACCGCTGCAGTCCATGTGGTGTACGGCCACATTTGTTCACCAGATTCGCGGCCACAGCCAATTATATCTGGGGTTTTTTCAGTTATTATAGCGATTGGAGACATGATTGTGTTTCTTTAGGGCGAAGGACAAATTATCTGCTCTCGGAGTCTCTCAATTTTCCTGTTTTATTTGTTTCTCTTGCACTGACAGGTAACAGTAAATCACAACCTCAACAACCAGTGACAGCCAGTTAAATAATCATCCCCCACTCGCTGATAATGGAGTTTCTGACAGTGGCAGACAGTTTCTGACCATCCTCCAATTGGGCCCGAAGGTAACTAGATTCAGTGTCAGAGCTGGACTTTCTTACTGAGGGGGTGGCAGAGCCAGGTGAGTGATGGTGGTGACTGTGCGAACATTTGACCAAGGGTCAGTTCCTGGCCATCACAGTGGTAATTCACTTAATTATCTATCGCAGGTCAGAACAGTAGGTGGGCACTCCTAAAATAAAATTCACTAAAAATTCTCATCATCGCTGTGTTTGTTAAGTAAAATCCACATTCAATTTGCTTTCAGCTGAAACGTTGTTCAAATGAAAGAAAAGGCCTCAAAACTAATCAATGAGTTCTCAGTCAGAAACAATTGTAAAACGAAAGCTGGCCTAAACTGTCCAGAAAAACGAGACAAGCCAAGTTCAAATTACAAACTGTGCTGTGGACACATCTGGTGTTTGATGAAATCAGCAACTCAGGAAGTTCCTTAATTATAACTAATGAAAATAACAGTTGTTTAAGCAGAGTGAGTGATGGTGGTATAGGAGTGAGCATAGCTGCCTTCCAAGCAGATGATCCAGGTTTGATTCCTGGCCAACGCATTGGTCATTTATTTCGAACCTTATCCTTGTGCTTTAAACTGAGTGGACAAAAACAGGGCAAACGAAACATTTGACAAGAATGAAATAAAATGCAGATAGCTTTTTCATTTTTTGTTCGGACATAATTATTTTTTGATGAAAAATATTGGAAGAGAAAAACAAGTCTCTGACCGAATAAATGAATTTTCAGCCAGACACAAAGACTCAAAGTAAAAGTAGAAGAACAAATTTCAGCTCCCACACTGTGTGCTGCGCAATCCTGGTGCCTGATGAAGTTAATGTGAACGTTACTGAGGTGGTTACATTATTCAGACAAATAAGAGCTGCCAAAAGATGAAATACTGGAAAATCTCAGCAGGTCTGACAGCATCTGTAAAGAAAGAAAAGAGCTGACATTTCGAGTCCAGATGACTCTTTGTCAAAGCTTTGACAATGGATCGTCTGGACTCGAAACGTCAGCTCTTTTCTCTCCTTACAGATGCTGCCAGACTTGCTGAGATTTTTCAGCATTTTCTCTTTTGGTTTCAGATTCCAGCATCCGCAGTGATTTGCTTTCACTCTTTAAGGAAGCAGCTGCCGTGGCTGCGTGGTTAAGGCGTTGGATTTGAAACCCAAGGGGGTTTCTCCATGCAGATTCGAACCCTGCTGTCAGCAAGTGTGATTGGAGATGTTTGCTTTAGGCAGCCACAGAATTGCAAATCCTATTTTTTTGGAATGAATTCTTTGGATCTCCAGCATGCTTTCAGCTACATAACAGGAAGGTGAGCTTGGAAAGGACACCTGAGTGTCCTCAGTCTGGCAAGGACAAGATAGGCCGAATGGGTTCCTTCGGTGCTGTTACATTTCTCTGGTTCTTTCTAAGGTCATGATGTGGAGATGCCGGCGTTGGACTGGGGTGAACACAGTAAGAGTTTTAACAACACCAGGTTAAAGTCCAACAGGTTTATTTGGTAGCAAATACCATTAGCTTTCGGAGCGCTGCTCCTTTGTCAGATGGAGTGGAAATGTGCTCTCAAACAGGGCACAGAGACACAAAATCAAGTTACAGAATACTGATTAGAATGTGAATCCCTACAGCCAACCAGATCTTTAAACCTGTTGGACTTTAACCTGGTGTTGTTTAAACTCTTACTCTTTCTAAGGTGCCATGAGGAAAATCAAAGCATGAGCAGAGTGACAAAGGCATCAACAGGGGCACAAAGACAAAACAAGGTCTCATGTCAGAGGAAGGTTTTTATAAATGACACACAGAACATAAGAAATACATTTATTTAATTGAGCTGGACCCTGAAAGATGAAACAAACTTCGAACCAATCAGTGCCTGTCTGAGAACTGGCAAGGAATATGGCTGACATTGATCCGGTTCGTGTGAATTTTTTTAGAGAATAAAAGAATCATACAGTACAGAAGAGGCTCTTCGGCCCTTCGAGTCTGCTCTGACACGGAAGAAGCATCTGACCTCCAATCGAATCGCATCTACCAGCACTTGACCCAAGGACCTGAATGTTATGATATGCCAATTGCTGAACACATACTTTTAAAGGATGTGAGGCAACTTGCCTCTATCATCCTCCAAGGCAGCGCATTCCAGACCATCACTACCCTTGGGTAAAAATGTTTTTCCGCACATCCACCCTAAACTTCCTGCCCCTCACATTGAACCTATGTCCTCTTTTTACTGACCCTTCAACCAAGGGGAACAGCTGCTTCCTGTCCACTCTGTCGATGCCCTCATAATTTTGTACACCTCAATCAGGTCCCCCCTCAGTATTCTCTGATCTAAAGAAAACAATCCAAGCCTCCCCAATCTCCCTTCATAACTTACATGTTCCATCCCAGACAGCATCATGGTGAATTTCCTCTGCATCCCCTCCAGTGCAATCACATCCTTGCTACCTTGTGGCGACCAAAACTGCACACAGTACTCTAGCTGTGGCCTCACCAAAGTTCTATGCAATTCCAACATGACATTTTATTGCAATCGATGCCCCGATTGTTAAAGGCAAGTGCCCCATATGTTTTTTTTTCACCATCCTACTAACATACCCTTCTACCTTCAGAGATTATGGACAAACACGCCAATGTCCCTTTATTCCACAGAACTTCCAAGTGCCATGCCCTTCATTGAATACTTCCTTGCCAAATTATTCCTTCCAAAGTGTGTTACCTCACATCTTTCGGGGTTAAATTCCATCTGCCACTTATCTGCCTGTTTGACTATCCTGTCTATATCTTCTTGCAGACTAAGAAACTCAGCCTCCCTTTCACCACCCAGCCAATCTATATGCCATCCGCAAAGTCACTCATCCTACCCCGTCATTTTTTAGGAGGCATGGTTAGTATGTTTGCAAACGACACCAAGATTGGTGGCAGAGTGGACAGTGAAGAAGGTTACCTCGGATTGCAGTGGGATCTTGATCAATTGAGTCAGTGGGCCGATGAACGGCAGATGGAATTTGATTTAGATAAATGTAAGGTGATGTATTTTGGTGGATTAAACCACGGCAGGACCTATTCAGTTCATGGTAAGACGTTGGGGTGAGTTATAAAACAAAGAGATCTCGGGGTACAGGTTTATAACTCCTTGAAAGTGGAGTCACATGTGGACAGGGTGGTGAAGAAGGCATTTGACATGCTTGGTTTCAGTGGTCAGAACATTGAACACGGGGGTTGGGACATCTTGTGAAATTGTACAAGACATTCATAAGGCCACACTTGGAATACTGTGTAGAGTTCTGGTCACCCTATTATCGGAAGGATATTAATAAACTAGAAAGAGTGCAGAAAAGATTTATTAGGATGCCACCAGGATTTGATGGTTTGAGTTATAAGGAGGGGCTGGATAGACTGGAACTTTTTTTCCCCTGGAGCGCAGGAGACCTCGAGGTGATATGAAGAGGCCTATATCATAATGAGGAAATAGATAAGGTAGATAGTAGACCATAAGACATAGGAGCGGAAGTAAGGCCATTCGGCCCATCGAGTCCACTCCACCATTCAATCATGGTTGATTTCAACTCCATTTACCCGCTCTCTCCCCATAGCCCTTAATTCCTCGAGAAATCAAGAATTTATCAATTTCTGTCTTGAAGACGCTCAACGTCTCGGCCTCCACAGCCCTCTGTGGCAATGAATTCCACAGACCCACCACTCTCTGGCTGAAGAAATTTCTCCTCATCTCTGTTCTAAAGTGACTCCCTTTTATTCTAAGGCTGTGCCCCCGCGTCCTAGTCTCCCCTGTTAATGGAAACAACTTCCCTACGTCCATCCTATCTAAGCCGTTCATTATCTTGTAAGTTTCTATCAGATCTCCCCTCAACCTCCTAAACTCCAACGAATACAATCCCACGATCCTCAGACGTTCATCGTATGTCAGGCCTACCATTCCTGGGATCATCCGTGTGAACAGCTTTTTCCCGCAATAAGGGAGTCTAAAACTGGAGAACATAGGTTTAAGATGAGAGGGGAGGGTTACAAAAGGGTCCAGAAGGGCAATTTATTTCACACAGAGAGTGGTGTGTGGAACGAGTTGCCAGAGGTAGTAGAGACGGGTACAATTTTGTCTTTTAAAAGGAATTTAGACAATTACATGGGTAAGATGGATATAGAGGGATATGGACCAAACACGGGCAATAGGGACGAACTTAATGGTAAAATTTGGGCGGCATGGACATGTTGTGCCAAAGGGCTTTTTTCCATGCTGTGAACCTCTATGACGAGATTTATTGACACAAACAGCAAATCCAAATTATTGGTCCCTGCTGCCATCTCCTGGCTGAACGCAAGTTGTGCAACAAGGTCACGATTCAAACAAACCTTCACAGATTGGAGTGAAATTACATCAACATGGTCCTTACCGATTAACATGATTGCAAAACATGATATTAATCAAATTCCATGTCCCAAGGATCTGCTTTCTGATTGGGCGACCCTGCTCACCCCGATCTATCGGAAAGTGTAAAACTCCCAGAACAGGAATGTCGGTTACAGAATTCTCTCAGCTGTGATTTCTCTGCCACTTCATTGCTTCGTTCTATAAATACAGAGGGGGTGACAGAGCCAGGTGGTGTTGTGGTGACTGTGCGAGCATTTGACCAAGGGTCAGTTCCTGACCTTCAGAGTGTTGACTTATTTAATTAGACTTATTTAGTCAGAACAGAAGGGGGAAAGTTCTAAAAAAAATCAGCAAATATTCTCATCATCCATGTGTTTCTGACATAAAATCCAGCTTCAATTTCCGTTCAGTGGAAACTTTGTTCAAATGAAAGAACAGGCCGCAAATCTAATCAGAGTTATCAGTCAGAAGCAATCGCAAAAAGGTGGCTAAAACTGTCCAGAAAAATGAGACAAGCCAAGTTCAGGTAAAAAAAATGTCCCAAGGACATACCTTCTGTCTGCTGAAATCAGAAGCTAAGGTAGTTTTGTAATTATAACTGATGAAAATAACAATTACATGAGCGGAGCGAGCGGTGGTGGTATCGTGGTGAGCATAGCTGCCTTCCAAGCAGTTGACCCGGGTTCGATTCCCGGCCATCGCATTGGTAATGTGTATTGGACATTATCAGCGCCCTCATGTGGTTTAAACGCAACATTTGACTGCAATGAAATAAAGTGGACTTGATGCTTTCGTTTTATTTTTCGGATGCAGAATTCGGGTTCAACTTGATTTTAATGAAAGGTTAATGAAAAAGAACAACAAGTCTCTGAACTAGTGAATGAGTTCTGGATCAGAGACAAAGATACAAATTAAAAGGAGACGAACAAATTTCAGCTCGCCCGCTGTGCTCTGCATCATTCCGGTGCCTGATAAAGGTCTGTGAATGTTGCTAAGTCGGTTACATCACAACAGCAAATAAGCAGCTGCGATGGCCGAGTGGTTAAGGCGTTGAGAAATCCAATGGGGTTTCCCCGCGCAGGTTCGAGCCCTGCGCGCAGCGGGTGTGATTTGAAATGTTTGCTCCGCTGCTGCAGGGCAGCCACTGACTCGAAGAAGGCTCGCAAATATTTGGCATTATTTGGATCTCCATCATGCATTCAGCTGCATCGCTCCGGGCTGGGTGCAGGAAGATGGGCTTGGAAAGGACATACTATTTTGTAAATTGAATTTGTGTCTTTATATGCCCTGTTCGTGAATACCACTCACCTGATGAAGGAGCTGCAAGCGCTCTGAAAGCTAGTGGCTTTTACTACCAAATAAACCTCGGCCTTTTGGCTAAGATCAAGTGTATGGACGGCAGCCCATGGTCGGCCGCACTTGGTCGAGGTCATTAGGTTACGCTGAGGCTTCATATGTTTCATATTCATATGAAGCAATTTTTAAAAGCGGCATCTCGGCCTTTTGGCTAAGATGCAAATGAGCTCAGGTCTTGGAGGAGGAACCTCCCCCTTCTCCAATCAGCTTGGCTCATGTAGATCAGGCCCAGGACAGGGTGGTTTGGTCGCTCGCCCTGTCTTGTCAGCCTGGATCTGAAATGTCTCAACTTGTTGAGACTCTGAATTGGATTTGATTTGATTGAATTGGAAAAGTATTTAAAAAAATAAACCTGTTGGACTTTAACCTGGTGTTGTGAGATTTCTTGCTGTGTCCTTGGACTGGCATGGCAGGATAGGTTCAATGGCTTCCTTCTGTGCTGTTATTTTTCTATAATTCTTCCTATGGTTCGATGAGAAAATTCAGAACATGAACATGTTTTTTTAAAGCAGCATCAAGGCACAAAGGCAAAACACGGTCTCATGTCAGAGGAAGATTCTTATGCAATGGCATAAGAATGCACACAGAGCATAAAAATACATTTAATCAGAATACATTGAATGAATATTTCAAAATGCTGCTTCGATGATATCACATCATGTTCATTCAAACACATTGCAACAAGCTGGTCATTACTGGGCGTTCTGTATTCTTGGTTATAACAGTTTGGGAATGGAAGGAGCAGGTTCACATCTGCACATTGACAGGGTCAAACTGTGTCTCAGATTGACAGCTCCCAGGCCAGGCTTTCCTCTCGCTCTGTGCTGTGGATTCTCAGGGATTTGTTGGAGTTTCCCGGCTCAGTAACTGTAAAAGCCTCTGAGGCCAGTGCTGCTCCCCAGATTCAGGGGGCTGCAGCCAATCAGAGCTGTGCCTGATTTAACCCAGAACTGGTTGAAATGATGATATTGTTCACAAGCTGAATTCTATTTGATCAGATGAAGATACAGATTGTGTGCACTCAGTCACTAAACAACAATATTCCGCCTTCACATAGACTCGATGAGAGTGGGTGGAGGGAGAGACAGAGACAGAGTGAGTTAGGGCGGCGAGACACAGACGGCCAGACAATGTCTCAGTGACAGAAATCCTTGTAAATTCTGGCTTTAGCCAGAAAGATTCTCTTGGAGAAACAGAAGCTGCAGTATCAGTTCTCACTGATACTGTGGAAGAGACACATTATTAATCCCACACTCAGGAACAGTGCTGCCTTTTCACAGAAGAGATGGGGAGAGGCAAAATAAACTGAATGGTCCAGTTCTAAACAGTGTGCAGGCTCAGAGGGAGTGAGGTTCAGGGAGATATTTGAAAGTGAGATAGTTTCGGACAGTCGTTCGCAAAGTGGATAGGATCCTTGGCTTCACAAATGGAAGCACTGAGTGTCCATTGGATCCCTCATAATCCATTGTGAGAAAGGAGGCCATTTGCCCATTGCATCTGCACTGACTCGCTGGAAGAACATCTTTTCCCATGGCTAACCCTCTTAACCTACACATCTTGGGTCATTAAGGGGCAATATATCATGTCTAATCTATTTATTCTGCACATCTTTAGTCTTTGGGAGGAAACTGGAGCACCTGGGGAAAACCCATGCAGATACAGGGAGAATGTGCAAACTCCACACAGACAGTCAGCCATGGAGGAATTGAGCATGGGTCTCTGGCGCTGTGAAGCAGCAGCGCTAACCAGTGCCACTCTGCTGGTGTAACTTTAACAATCCAATTCCTTTCTGAATGCCTCACTTGAAGCAGCATCACCACATTGTCAGACAATGCATCCCAGAGCTGAACTACTCGCTGTGGGAAAGGGTTTTCTCATTATGCTTCAATCACTAACGAAGGGTCAGTAAATTGGTCCACGGGGGTGAAAGGGTTTCATATGATGTGACCCTTCGTAAACTGGGTCTGTATTCTCTGTGATTTAGAAGCATGAGAGGCAAAACATTAAAACATACAAGATTCTGAAGGGGTTTGATTTTGTGGACATTGGGAGATTGCGGAAGCTGGCTCAGTGTAAGGATCAGATCATTTCGCACTGACATGAGAATAAATTTCTGCACTCATTGGGTTGTGATCCTTTGACATGCTCCATTGTTGAATACACTAGTGGTGGCACAGTGGTTAGCATTGCTGCCTCAAAGCACCAGGGAACCGGGTTCAATTCCACCTTGGCTGATTGCCTGTATAATGTTTGCATGTCCTCCCCATGTTTGCGATTCCTTCCATTCTCCAAATGTTAGGTGGATTGACCATGCTAAACTGCCTGTTAGTGTCCCAAATATATTGGTTAGGGGGATTAGCAGAATATGTGGGGTTACCGGGATAGGTTCTGGGTGGGATGCTCTGTCAGAGTCAGTGCAGATTCAATGGATCAAATGGCCTCCATCTACACTGCAGGTTATGACAGTCTATGACAATTAAGGCTGAGATAGACAAATTTTGGTTTCTCAGGGAATCAAGGGAGTGAGGAGTAAAGTGGAGTTCAATCCCAAGATCTGAAACTCCATAAGCAGCTGGTATGCCCACACCTGGAGTCTGCATCCACAGTTTGGAACCCACACTTTCAAAAAGATATACAGCTGATAGAAAGAGTGGAAAGCTGTGTAACCAGGAAAATGGAAGGCATGAGGAGAATACTTTATGAGGGATTAGGAATTATTGGATTGCAACCTTTCAAGAGGCTGATTTATGGTTTAGTTCAAATTTATAAATTAGTACATAACCTTATTACCCAAGCTTGAAAAGTTCTTTATTCGGAGTTACCATAGTTTTGGTGATCGTCAGTATAAACTACAGAAATTTGATTCACATCTTAATAGTCACAGTTTGTTTTCTCCCCAATAGAATTGCTGATATTTCAAATGATTTTGTTGGGAATGCTGAAAATGTAGTGACTTTTAGAAAACTTGTCAGAAACAGTGTGATTTCTATCTATGTATTGTCTGATGATGTTGCTGTTCTTGTTTTAATGCTGTGCCTCTGTGCTTTGCACTGTATGGCAATAAAGATACAGAAATCAAAATTGTTTTGAATGGTTTAACATTATTGATGAGCCACATAGTAAATGTCTGCCCTTATTTCCTGTGTTCTTGTGACTGGACAAGACACAAGCATGGATACTGAGGGGAAAAAAGGGTGGAAATTGCAGAGGCAATGTTTAAAAGTTTTCTATCCGAGCGAGTTATATGGGTGGTGCCAGAGGACTGGAGAATTGCAAATGGTAAACACACTTCTTCAGAAAAGGCTGTGAGGATAAGGCAACTAAATCCAATCAGTTTAACCTCAGCAACGAGGTTAAACTGGTTTGAGGTTTAATCTCCAAACACTGGAGATTAAATTAACACTCACTTGTGCTAATGTACATTAAGGAAAACACATACATAATTATTAAAGGGGGATCATATTTAACTTGCTTCAGATTTTAATGAGGGTAACAGAAAAGTTTGATGAGGGTAATGTGGTTAATGTGAACATGGACTGCCAAAAAACATTTTATAAATAAAGGGGCACACAGCAAACTTGTGGTAAAATTTGGAGCTGATAGAATAACAGGGACAGCAGCAACATGGATAGGAAACTGACTGAGTGACAGGAAACACAGCAGTGGGAAATGTTTTTATTTGGAATGGAGGTCGGTTAAAGTGGGATTCCAGGAGGGTTGGTGTTAGGAATACTGCTCTTCCTGATGCATATTAGAGACATTGGCAATGCTGCACAAAGCACATATTCAAACTGTGGTAATTACACAATGTGGAGATTCCGGCGTTGGGGTAATCACAGTAAGAGTTTTAACAACACCAGGTTAAAGTCCAACAGGTTTATTTGGTAGCAACCGCAATTAGCTTTCGGAGCGCTGCTCCTTCGTCAGCTGGAGTGGATATCTGCTCTCAAACAGGGCATACAGAGACACAAAATCAAGTTACAGAATACTGATTAGAATGTAAATCTCTCCAGCCAACCAGGTCTTAAAGATACAGACAATGTGAGTGGAGGGAGCATTAAGCACAGGTTAAAGAGATGTGCATTGTCTGCAGACAGGACAGCCAGTGAGATTCTGCAAGTCCAGGAGGCAAGCAGTGGGGGTCACTGATAGTGTGACATAAATCCAAGATCCCGGTTTAGGCCGTCCTCATGTGTACGGAACTTGGCTATCAGTTTCTGCTCAGTGACTCTGCGCTGTCGTGTGTCGTGAAGACCGCCTTGGAGAACGCTTACCCGAAGATCAGAAGGTGAATGCCCCTGACCGCTGAAGTGTTCCCCCACAGGAAGAGAACAGTCTTGCCTGGTGATTGTCGAGCGGTGTTCATTCATCCGTTGTCGTAGCATCTGCATGGTTTCCCCAATGTACCATGCCTCGGGACATCCTTTCCTGCAATGTATCAGGTAGACAACGCTGGCCAAGTTGCAAGAGTAGGTACCGTGTACTTGGTAGACGGTGTACTCACGTGAGATGATGGCATCCGTGTCGATAATCCAGGACGTCTTGCAGAGGTTGCTGTGGCAGGGTTGTGTGGTGTCGTGGTCAATGTTCTCCTGAAGGCTGGGTAGTTTGCTGCGGACAATGGTCTGTTTGAGGTTGTGCGGTTGTTTGAAGGCGAGAAGTGGGGGTGTGGGGTGGCCTTGGCGAGATGTTCGTCTTGATCAATGACATGTTGAAGGCTCCGGAGGAGATGCCGTAACTTCTCTGCTCCGGGGAAGTACTGGACGACGGAGGATACTCTGTCCACCGTGTCTCGTGTTTGTCTTCTGAGGAGGTTGGTGAGGTTTTTAACTCCCGTATACACAGGATCTGCTCAGATGAGGAGGATCGCAACGGATACCTCCAGACATTGAAAGATGCCCTCACAAGAACAGGATATGGCGCTCGACTCATCGGTCGACAGTTCCGACGCGCCACAGCGAAAAACCGCACCGACCTCCTCAGAAGACAAACACGGGACACGGTGGACAGAGTATCCTTCGTCGTCTAGTACTTCCTGTCAGTGGCCGACTTTAATCTTCCTGTGGATTCGGACAATCAAGTTTGCAGAGGTAGCCATGAGGAAGAATTCAGAGTGCATTCGGCACAGTTTCCATGAAGAATATTTTGTGAATCCAAGCAGAAATCAGGCCAGTTTGAATATTGTAATATGTAATGAGACAGCTTTCATAAACAATCAGAGTAAAAGCTCCGCTAGGAAACAGTGAACTTGACATGGTGGAATTTAGCATTCAGTTTGAGAGTGCAAACTTGGGTCAGAAGCAACTGTGTTCAACGTAAATAAGGGTAATTGCAAAAGAATGAGAGCAGAGTTGGCGAGACTGGACTGCAAAAGATATTTAGCAGAAAAGACGATCGATCAGCAATGACATACATTATGAAAATAGTTTTTGACTCACAAAAAACACTCAATGTGTTTCTGGAGTCACTTTGTGCAGATTGTGTCATGGTCAAGTTCTGCCTTTCCAGCATCTCTCCAAGAATGTGGGAGTGTGTCTATAAAGGGCTAAAACAATTGTAATTTCCTTTTTTTAAACTTGATTGGCAAAAGATTCCCACAGCTACTGTAACTAGCTCTCTAAGGAGAGTCACCCTTAGATTCATCGTTACTCCCGCTTTTATAGATTTGTGAAACTGCAATATTGTTTGCATATTTCAAGATGATCTCTATATAAGAAAATCAGAATATTTACAGAATGTTTTAATGGCAAGTTGCTTCTCCTTACTTTATTTACATCAGCAAGTTGCTCTTCTGTGAAGATATAGGTCTACATGGCTTATTCTACCTTGGGGACATGGTGGCACAGTGGTTCGCACTGCTACACCTCAGCACCAGGGACCCGGGTTCAATTCCAGTCTTGGGTGACTGTGTCGAATTTGCATGTTCTCTCCATGTCTGCATGAGTTTCCTCTGGGTGCTGTGGTTTCCTCCCACAGTTCAAAGATGTGCCATGCTAAATTGCCTCCTAGTGCCAGGGGGACAAGCAGGGTTAACAAATGGGGTTACGGGGATAGGGCCCGGCTGGGATTGTTGTCGATGCAGGCTCAATGAGCCAAATGGCCTCCTTCAGCATGACAGGGAATCTTATTCTGAATCTTATGTCTCTTTGCCCTCCACTTCTTCTCCCCCTGCCCTGGAATTTCAATGGCGGGGTGTTGCTGGGCCTCCCACTAAGATAAACTTGATTCAAGAGTACTTATCTGAAAGGTAACACTGTATTCAATATGTGCATACTGTCTTGGGCCTTTTTTCTCTGAAACGTAGAAGGCTGAGGGGTGATCTTAGAGGGGTCTTGAAAATAATGAGGGGCATAGATCAGCTTGATAGTCAATATCTTTTCCCAAAGGTAGGGGAGTCTAAAACTCGAGGGAATAGGTTTCAGGTGAGAGGGGAGAGATACAAAAGTGTCCAGAGGAGCAATTTTTTCACAGAGGGTGGTGAGTGTCTGGGACAAGCTGCCAGAGGTAGTAGTAGAGGCAGGTACAATTTTATCTTTTTAAGTGTTTAGACAGTTACATGGGTAAGATGGGTATAGAGGAATTGGCCAAATGCGGGCAATTACGACTAGCTTAGGGGTGTTTTTTTAAAAAAGGGGGCGCCATGGACAAGTTGGGCCAAAGCACCTGTTTCCATGCTGTAAACCTCTATAACAAAGATATATACCAGTGACAAACAAGGATTCTGGAAGGGAATAAATCAACCATGGTTAACCGAGGAAGTTAAAGATTGCATTAAACTGAAAGACGAACATAGGATGTTTCATATATTAGTGGGAAGACAGAGCATTGGGGAAGTTTCAAAAACCAACAAATGATGACCAAAAAAATACTAACGTGGGAGAAGATGAACTACAAACATAAATGAACAAGTAATATAAAAAGGATCAGAAAGAGCTTCTTTAACTATATAAAAATAAAGAGGGAGACTAAAGTGAACATAAGCTCCTGAGAGATTGAGACTGGGAAATAAAGGGGAACAAGAAAGTGGCAGAGGAGTGAAATACATAGTCTGTGTCAGGATGGCCAAGTCATCGAAGGTGCTGCGTTCAGGTCACAGTCTCCTCGAGAGGCATGCGTTCAAATTCCAGTCCTTACATTGATGAGGGGAGGCAGTGGCGTCATGGGCTAGTGATCCAGAGACTCTGGGGAATGCTTGAGGGACCTGGGTTCAAAACCCAGCAGGGCAGATTGTGAAATTTGAATTCAATATGAATCTGCAATCAACAATCTAATTGTTGCTTGTCATAAAACCCTATTTGGTTGACTAATGTCCTTCAGGGAAGGAAATCTGCTGCAGGAGTGTGCTTGAATTATCAAGTCTAGATGTAACAAAAATATGGATGTGGGTTTCAGGTACGGGTGAGCTGAGATATTACAAACAATGTGTGATGTTACACAGCTGGAAATAGGTGATCTTGGTGAAGGAACAGATATGTGGTCAGAATCTCATTTCCGAGTCTAATGAGGTGCCAAGATTATGAGGGTTTGTTTCAACGTCGGACAGTGATCAGTGGGGGAGATGGAGTCAGTGATTGGGAACGGAATTTGGGGTGGGAACATTGGTTTTCCAAATATTTAATTGGGGGAATTCTCTGCTTAGCCAGTACTAGAGGTCGGAGAAGGAGTCTAATAATTTAATAACAGGGGATTGGTTGTGAGAGGTGATGGTGGGGTAGAGCTGGGTGTTATCAGTATACATGTGAAAACTAACACTGTGCTTTCAGATAATGCCACTGAGGGATAAGGTGTAGATGAAAAATTGGAGGGAGCCAAGGATAGATCCTTGGGCGATTTGGGTGGTAACAAAACAGAAGTGGGAAGAGAAATCATTGCAGGTGATATTCTGCATATGAAGGAAAAGATCGGAACGGGGTAAATGCAGTCTTACCCAGCTAAACTATCCCTCCTTATCCTTCTCAGCCTGTCCACACCTTTGACATGGTTGACTGCACTATCCTGCTCCAATACCTTCCCACTGTCAGGTCAGTGTGCACAGCAGATGAAGATGGTAATGTACCTGACATCCTGGGAAAACTAATGATAAATGAAGGGCTGGGCCTCAGTGAACGAGTGTCGAGAAAGCTGGAGTTCTCAATCATCTTCATTTCGAGCGGCAGCTCCTCCATCTCAATGTGTGTCGTCAGATCAGGCCATTCTGCTCAGTCTGTAAGAGAGCGAGAGGCTATAATTAAAACCAAACAATAAGGGGGATCCACTCAGAGTAAGCAAACCCCACCCCCAAAGCAGAGCACAGGAAGATCCCAGTATCTAACCGTGGCCTCTGCAAAGTGAGCTGCTTTAACCCAGTGTGGCACTGAGCCCCACACACAGAGCACAGGAAGATTCCAGTTTATGTACTGATTGGTCTGACTCCAGGGGAGTTTGTAACACCGGCATTTCTGAGACTGGGGAACTGCAGTGACATGTTTACACAGGAAGCTGCCATTGGAAACCCTGAGCTGCGATTTATAGAATCCAACAGCGCAGAAAGAGGCCATTCCAATCCCACCAAGTCCTATCTCCATAACCTCATGCATTTATCCTAGCTGGTCCCCTTGACACGAAAGGGCAATTTAGCATGGCCAATCCACCTAACCCGCATATCTTTGGACTTTGGGAGGAAACCGGAGCACCCGGAGGAAACCCACTGGGAGACGTGCAAACTCCACACAGACAGTGATCCAAGCCGTAATCGAACTCGGGTCCCTGGCGCTGTGAGGCAGCAGTGCGAACCACGGTGCCGCCCCATTTACAACCGGGCAGGACGGGATTCCTGCTGCCGAAACCCTCCCGCCATCCCGAGCCCCGCCGCGGGCTCAGGATCCGGGCCCGGGGACTGAAGCCACTTGCGGGACATTTGCTGCCGCTCCGCGCGGTGTCTGATGGGCCCGGGGTAAATCCCCGCCAACGGCCTGTGACCGGCAGCTGGGAAAACCAATCGGAAATTGACCCATCGCGGTTATCCAATGGACGCTCTGCGCCGAATGAGTGACAGCTACTTTATCCAATCCGTGAGCTCCATCCTGCTGAACTGTGAGAACACTGAAAATGACGCTCCCAATTCTAACCAATCGCAGACCGCGCTGATGGCAATACACGCCCTCAATGTGATTGACATCTTCTTTTTTTGAATAAACTGAAGGTCGAGAAGTCCCCTGGGCCTGATGAAATGTATCCTAGGATTCTTTGGGAGGCAAGGGATGAGATTGCAGAGCCTTTGGCGTTGATCTTTGGGTCCTCGCTGGCCACGGGGATGGTGCCAGAGGACTGGAGAATGGCGAATGTTGTTCCTCTGTTTAAGAAAGGGAATAGAAATGACCCTGGTAATTATAGACCGGTTAGTCTTACTTCGGTGGTTGGTAAATTGATGGAAAGGGTCCTTAGGGATGGGATTTATGACCATTTAGAAAGATGCGGATTAATCCGAGATAGTCAGCACGGATTCGTGAAGGGCAAGTCGTGCCTCACAAATTTGGTAGAATTTTTTGAGGAGGTAACTAAGTGTGTTGATGAAGGTAGGGCAGTTGATGTCATATACATGGATTTTAGTAAGGCGTTTGATAAGGTCCCCCATGGTCGGCTTATGATGAAAGTGAGAAGGTGTGGGATAGAGGGAAAGTTGGCCGATTGGATAGGCAACTGGCTGTCTGACCGAAGACAGAGGGTGGTGGTCGATGGAAAATTTTCGGATTGGAGGCAGGTTGCTAGCGGTGTGCCGCAGGGATCAGTGCTTGGTCCTCTGCTCTTTGTGATTTTTATTAATGACTTAGAGGAGGGGGCTGAAGGGTGGATCAGTAAATTTGCTGATGACACCAAGATTGGTGGAGTAGTGGATGAGGTGGAGGGCTGTTGTAGGCTGCAAAGAGACATAGATAGGATGCAAAGCTGGGCTGAAAAATGGCAAATGGAGTTTAACCCTGATAAATGTGAGGTGATTCATTTTGGTAGGACAAATTTAAATGTGGATTACAGGGTCAAAGTTAGGGTTCTGAAGACTGTGGAGGAACAGAGAGATCTTGGGGTCCATATCCACAGATCTCTAAAGGTTGCCACTCAAGTGGATAGAGCTGTGAAGAAGGCCTGTAGTGTGTTAGCTTTTATTAACAGGGGGTTGGAGTTTAAGAGCCGTGGGGTTATGCTGCAACTGTACAGGACCTTGGTGAGACCACATTTGGAATATTGTGTGCAGTTCTGGTCACCTCACTATAGGAAGGATGTGGAAGCGCTGGAAGGAGTGCAGAGGAGATTTACCAGGATGCTGCCTGGTTTGGAGGGTAGGTCATATGAGGAAAGGTTGAGGGAGCTAGGGCTATTCTCTCTGGAGCGGAGGAGGCTGAGGGGAGACTTAATAGAGGTGTATAAAATGATGAAGGGGATAGATAGAGTGAACGTTCAAAGACTATTTCCTCGGGTGGATGGAGCTATTACAAGGGGGCATAACTATAGGGTTCGTGGTGGGAGATACAGGACGGATATCAGAGGTAGGTTCTTTACGCAGAGAGTGGTTGGGGTGTGGAATGGACTGCCTGCAGTGATAGTGGAGTCAGACACTTTAGAAACATTTAAGCGGTTATTGGATAGGCACATGGAGCACACCAGGATGATAGGGAGTGGGATAGCTTGATCTTGGTTTCAGATAAAACTCGGCACAACATCGTGGGCCGAAGGGCCTGTTCTGTGCTGTACTGTTCTATGTTCTGTGTTCTACCCAATCGTAACTCACTGCCCAATCGGAATGCGCCGCTCCTGCGCAACTCGCGCAGCGTCACTCCCTGCCCAGCGTCATTGCGTCATTCAATTCGATCCGGAGCTGAAACCAATGAGAAATCAAAGAGCTGGAGGCGGAAATAATCCTTAAAGTGGAACCACGCGGAAAATTATAGTTGTATAATTATAATTCGTTGACAGCAGTTAAAGCGGCCGAAGGACTGCGGAAAGTCAGAGGGTGCAAACTGTGAGACCCACGGGATAGGAAGGAGGAAATAAATGAAGGAAACAGGCGACAAAAATGAAAGAGAGGAAAGCAAGCGAGAAGCAGGGGCATTGAGAGAGGGAATTCCAGAGCTGAAACCCAGAGAGCTGAAATTACGATCATCAGTGGTGGAATGAACCAAATCACGGATGCTCACGAGGGCAGAATCATAGGAGGTCAGATATCTCAGATGATTGTTATGCTGGAGGTGATGAAAGGGAGGAAGAGCTGAGGACAAGGAGGGTTTTGGAAACACAGATAAGAATATTAAAATTGAGACATTGCTTAATTTTTTTATGGCGGCACGGTAGCACAGTGGTTAGCACTGCTGCTTCACAGCTCCAGGGACCTGGGTTCGATTCCCGGCTCGGGTCACTGTCTGTGTGGAGTTTGCACATTCTCCTCGTGTCTGCGTGGGTTTCCTCCAGGTGCTCCGGTTTCCTCCCACAGTCCAAAGATGTGCGGGTTAGGTTGATTGGCCATGATAAAATTGCCCCTTAGTTTCCTGAGATGAGTAGGTTAGAGGGATTAGTGGATAAAATATGGAGGGATATGGGGGTAGGGCCTGGGTGGGATTGTGGTCGGTGCAGACTCGATGGGCCGAATGGCCCCTTTCTGCACTGTAGGGTTCTATGATTCTATGACGAGTCAGTGTTTGTCACTGAGCACAGGGTTGATGCATCAACGGTATTTGGACTAAATTCTGATTTAATGATGAGAAATCAATCAGCAGCATTCTGGACACAGCAGCACAATAAATCGGATCAGAAGTGGACTACATGGCCCTTCAAGCCTACTGCTCGATTCAATAGCATCATGTTTTAGATTCCCAAACCATAGAATCTTTACAATGCAGTAGCAGTCCATTTGGCCCATCAAGTCTACACTGCGTTATTGAAATTGCACGCTATCTAATCGCACTCTCCCGCCTCATAGCCCCAGAGACCCGGGTTTGGTCCTGACGTTTGCTGACTGTGCAGATTTTGCACATCTTCCCCGTGGGTTTCCTCTGGGTGTTCTGGTTTACTCCCGTGGTTCAAAGATGTGCAGGTTAGGTGGATTGGCCATGTTAAACGTTCCTTTATTTTCCTAAGATGTGTACATTAGGCACTGAATCGTTGCAATTTTGACACTTATTTTGAAAATTTTCCCCTGGTTCTTGATGAACTCTTGACTGGAACATGAAAACATCTATCATTGAATCCCTACATTGCAAAAGGTGGTCATTCGGCCCATTGAGGCTCCACTGATTCTCTGACCTATCCACGCAACCTCACATTTTACCACGTTAATCCTCCTAATCTCAACATACTGGGAGACATAAGGGCAAATCTAGCATGGTAAATCCACTTACCCTATCAATGGAGTGTGGGGGAAACCAGAGCACCCGGAGGAAAGCCGCATGGACACAGAGAAAATGTGGAAAATACATACAGCCACCCAAAGCCTGAATTGAACCCGCATCCCTGTCATTCTGCAGCAGCAGTGCGAAAGCCACACTTCTTTCTCTTCCATAAGACCATAAGACGTAGGAGCAGAATTAGGCCACTCAGCCCATCGAGTCTGCTCCGCCATTTTACTCATTCCCATTCTCCTGTCTTTTCCCCGTAACCCCTGATCCCCTTATTAATCAAGAATCTATCTATATCTGTCTTAGAAACACTCAATGACCTGGCCTCCACAGCCTTTTGCGGCAAAGATTTCCACAGATTCGCCAATCTCTGGCTGAAGAAATTCCTCCTCATCTCTGTTTTAAAGGATCATCCCTTTCGTCTGAGGCTGTGCCCTTTGGTTCTAGTTTTTCCTAGAAGTGAAAACATCCTCTCTGTGTCCATTCGAACCAGGCCTCGCAATATCCGATAAGTTTCAATAAGATCCCCACTCGTCCTTGTAAACTCCAACGAGTACAGATCCAGAGTCCTCAACCATTCTTCATACAACAAGCTCCTCAATCCAGGGATCATTCTTGTGAACTTCCTCTGGACCTTTTCCATGGCCAGCACATCCTTCCTTAGGTATGGGGCCCAAACTGCTCACATTACTCCAAACGGGGTCTGACCAGAGCCTTTGCCAGTCTCAGAAGTGCATCCATGGCCTTGAATTCCAGCCCTCTCAACATTGTATTTCCCTTCCGAACTGCCGACTGAACCTGCACGTTTACCTGAAGAGAATCTTGAACAAGGACTCCCAAGTCCCTTTGTGCTCCTGAGTTCCTAAGCATTTCACAATTTAAAAAATAATCTGTGCCTCCATTCCTCCTTCCAAAGTGCATAACCTCACACTTTTCCACATTGTACTCCATCTGCCACTTCTCTGCCCACTCTCCCAGCCTATCCAAGTCCTTCTGCAGCACGCCTGCTTCCTCAATGCTCCCTGTCCCTCAACAGGTCCTCTCAGACTTCTTTCCCTGAGGAAAAATATCCAACTTCTCAAATCGATCTTCATAGCTACAAATCTTTATCAACAGAATCATTCGTGTGGATATCCTTTGTACTCTCCCCATTGCCTTCACAACCTTCTTCAAGTGTGGTGCCCAGAATTGGACGCAGTGCTCCCGGCTCTAGTGTATTTAAAAGCTCAACACGATCTTCTTACTCATGTATTCAATCCTCCAATAAAACGTAGGGTGCCATTTTCTTTATTACCTGCTCTCTCAACATGCTCAACCACCTTCAATGACTTTTGTACTGAGAAACCGAGATCCCTTTTTTCCTGCATTTCCTTAAGAGTTTCTCTCTTTATTTCTCCACACTTTCAAAATGAATCAACTCACACTTCTCTGCATTGAACTTCAACTAGTTCGGTGATTGACCCGCACAGGTGCCCGACTGTGGCAATTCGGAGAATTTCACAGTAACTTCATTGCAGTGTTAATGTAAGCCTTACTTGTGATTAATAAACTTTACTTTAACTTTACTTTCCTTTACTTTTACTTAATCTGTCACTCGTCTGCCCAGAGGACAGCAATGGAAGCGTTCACTCAGCATCTACACATTGTTCTGAGCTCTCGGGTCTCTCGCCTAATTCACTCTGCCTCTCAACATAGAACAACCTCCTCATTCCGGGGGGCAATCTAGTGAACCTTCTCTGTACCGCCTCCAATGCAAGCTTACCTTTTCTCAAATGTGGATACCATAGCTGTACACAACATTGCAGATGTGGTCTCCATAAAATCCTGTACAATTGTACCAAGTCTTCATCTACTCCAATCCACTTGCAATAAAAACAAACATGCCATTTGTAATTGCTTTAATGAATAATCTGGATTGTGCTCCGAATTCTCTGCAACATTTTAAATCCGTCAAATTTCAACGTCTCTTCAGCTCTGAAGAAGAATCATACAGACTCGAAGTATTAACTTTGTTTCTCTCTCCCTATATGCTGCCAGATCTGCTAAGGTTTCTAAATTTCGTCTCTCTGCCATCCTCACCTTTTCGACATATATTTGTTTTTTTTTAACTTTCCCGTCAGACTTCGGCCACCAACTCTCCTGTCATTTAAACATTGCTGCACTTCTCCTTGTTTAGAAACGACAAGAGAACAGCTCACACTCGATTCAGTGATGAGTGATGAATGCGAAATTATGTGAGGAGTTGTGACAGAAAATGAACATCTCCGCCTTTTCCCTGCAACCCTGCACATTCTTCCTTTTCAGATAACAGTCTAATTCATTTAGAACGTTTCAATTGAATCTATATCCACCACACTCTCCAGCAATGCATTCAACACTTTACACAATCACTGTGTGAAAAATGTTTTCCTCGCGTTCCTATTCCTTCCTTTGCTAATGATGCTAAACCTGTTCTCTCTCATTCTTCATCATTCCAGAGTGGGAACAGTTTGTCCCTATCCACTCTGTCCAGACGCCTCATAACATTTAATGCCTGTAAGTGGAACCCCTGGTGGGATGGTAAGATTTTTAAACCAGTCGACATTAAGGTTTTGATAAAACTAGCAGCATTCAGTTAAGTGACTTCTAAATGCGTTTATGAGCTAACAAGAAACAATATGAGATGCAGTAATTGATTCAAACGAGTAATTATGATTGTAAAACACATATGCTGATATTTTGAATGGATTATTATTAACTTTAAAGAAGTTACCAGTTGGCAGTAAACCAATACAGATGAGACTTTGTCAAAGGGTCATCTGGACTTGAATCATCAACTCATTTTACTCCTTTCAGATGCTGCCAGACCGGCAGAGATTTTCCAGCATTTTCTCTTTTGATTTCAGATGATCGCATCAGTAGCAATTTGCTTTTATTTTAGAGTTGCACTGTTGCACCTCATTTAGAGTTGTAGGACTGAGAAACCTCACTAATGAAATGGATTAGATACTTTGGAACTATTTTCCTTTTACTTTTCATTGTCTCTCTATAATCTTCCTACCAGAATGAATAAGTTCACAATTCTCATCTTTCAATGTCATCTGCAACTTATCCACTCATTCTGTCAACTTGCCTATGTCCTTTTTGAAGGTTCACACTATCCTCCTCACAGTTCACAATGCTTCCAACTTTAACATTATCCCAAAATTCTGAAATTGTGTCCTGTGCACCATTACGTCTGTCACGAATAGATCCTGGTGATGTTCACAGTATCTACACCTTTTGTGCATACCAAACTGGTTTGAGGCTTAAAACAGAAAAGAGGAGCCAATGCAGATACCTGCCTGCATATTCCACGTAAATGTTGCAGAATTGCAGTCAAGTGGTTCTGTTATTATTGTTAAGAGGAAGTAGCAGAGAATGTTTTCGATCCATCGACCTCTGAGCTATGGGCCCAGCATGCTTCAGCTGCGCCACTCTGCTACGGCAAGCCCAGCTTCGCCTACCCCCTCCCGCCTCCACCCCTCCTCCCCCACCGCCTCCACCCCCTCTCCCTCCTCTCTCCTCCCCTCTCCGCATCTCTCCCCTTCCCTGTCCCCCCTTACCCCGTCCCCCCTCCCTACTGCCCTCTCCCTCTCTCCCCTCTCCCTCTCTCCCCCTCCCCCCTCGTCCCCTCCGCCCCTCTCCCCCCTACACCCTCGTCCCCTCCACCCTCCCTCCTCCCCCTCTCCTCCCGTCCCTCTCCCCCCTCACCCCTTCCCCTCCCCCTCCAGCCTCCCCCTCCCCTCCCCGCTCCCCGCTCCCCACTCCCCGCTCCCCCCTCCCCGCTCCCCCTCCCCGCTCCCCCTCCCGGTCCCCCTCCCCCTCCCCCTCCCACTCCCCCTCCCCCCTCCCCCTCCCCCTACCCCTCCCCGTTCCCCCTCCCCTTCCCCAACCTCCCCTCCCCCATACCTCTCCCCCGTCCCCCATCCCCATCCCCCTCCCCTTCCCCTCGCCTAACCCTCCGCCTCCCCCTCCCCTCCCCTCCACCCTCCTCTCCCCCTCCCCCTCCTCCCTCCCCCCTCTACCCCTCCATCCCACCCCCGCTGTTCAAAGATGTTCACTGTTGTTGTGCAAAGTGTTTCACTGTTTTTCCTGCTGTGCTCTATGATATAGAGGTTTACAACATGGAAACAGCCCCATCGGCCCAACCTGTCCATGCCGCCCAGTTTTATTTTACCACCGAGCTATTCCCAATTGCCCGTGTTTGTCCCATACCCTCCAGACCCATCTTACCCATGTAACTGTCTCAATTGGTGTTGAGAGATGATTTCTGCTGTTGTGTAAAATGCTCCCCTGTTGTGTTTCCGGCTGTGTAAATGTTTTTTTTCTCTGTTCTGTTTATATGGCCCCTGCTCTGCAAATGTGTTTTATGTTGTGTGAGAAGATTCTCCGTGAAGATGTTTCTGTCAGTAAATTGTTGCATATTGTGTTAAGATGTTCCCCGTTCATATGCTTTCTTGCATATAAAAGTGATTCACTGCAGATCGAGGTTTTTTGGGGGAAAGAGAAGCCGATGTAAATACCTGTCTGCAGACTCCATCTAAAAGTCACAAGTCGTTTCATTATCAGTGATAATAGGAATAGCAGAGGATGGTTGTGATCCACCGACTGCTGGATTGTGGATCCAGCACGCTTCCGCTGCGACACTCTGCCATGGTAAAAGTCAGCTGTGCTGTCTATCAATGTAGTCAGGCAGATTTTCGCCGTTGTATCATTTAATACTCGTTCCAGTGTCAGGAGGTTCAGCCACTGCATCACACCGAGAATAAAACAGAGAAACACACACAATCGCAGTAAGAGAGATTGTCTGGACACGTAACGACAGACAAAGGTGCTGAAAAACCGGCAAAACACGGAATTGGAAAATCAATCACTATTTTAAAAGGAATTTTCTGTTGCAAATACATGTTTGTAAATATAATTCCTGCTGTGCAACTGTGCTCTCTGTTGTTGAGAGGTGTTTTCTGTTGTTGTGTAAAATGCTTCCCTCATGCTGAAAGTATCTTTTCGGCTGGATAAATATGGTCCATCTTGTGTAATTTTAAAAAATGTTCTGTTAATATATGCCCTGCTCTGTAACCGTGTTCCCTGTTGTGTTAAAATGTTCACCGTGAAGATGTTTTCTGTTCGGCAGAAAGATGATTAACTGGTCTCATGATGTTCCATATTCGGTTAAAATGTTGCACGTTGTGTTAAGATGTTTTCTATTCTTGTATAAAACTCTGGTTAAACTGCAACTGGATAACGATCGCCCAATTTCGACTGCATTTTACCCTCTGTTCGTGAATGTGATTGGGGGATTCATATTGTGTCCAACACAGGCACGTGAGTGAGATTTGTTCAGTATTCGTCCGTCTCTGGTTGTAGATGTGAGTTTGTGTTTGTTTTATTCATTTCGAGAGGTGGGCATCACTGACGAGGCCAGCGTTCATTGCCAATCTCTAACTGACCTGAAGAAGGTGGTGGTTTGCTGCTTTATTGAACTGCTGCAGTCCCTGAGGTGTCGGTACAGCCACAGTGCTGTTAGCCAAACAGTCTTTCGGGATTTTGCCACTGCGACAGTGAAGGAGCCGCGATGTATTTCCAAGTTCGGATGGTGAGTGGCTTGAGGAGGAGCTTGCAGTGCAAGTGTTCCCATGTATCTACTGCCACTGTCCTTCGAGATGGTAGAGGTGGTGGGTTTGTGGGTGTAGTCGAAGAAGAGTAGATGAAGAAACATTGATCCCATTGCCAGAGGAGAGAAGGTTGGTTTTTAATGTGCTGAGTGTTTAGGACCTGGGATGCACTGCCTGGGAGGGCGGCAGAGGCAGCATCAAATCAGAGCTGTCAAGGGGGAATGGGATCAGCACCTGAAGTGAAAGGATATCCAGGTTTATGAGACAAGGACTTGGAAAGGGATGAGATGAGATGCTCTTTTACAGACCAGCATACAGTCAAAGGGCCGAATGGTCTCCCTCGCTTTGTTGTATCCATTCTAAGATTCTAGATATATGAGTGTTGGACTCATTCTGTATCTTTCTGTCTCTAATGCGACATATGTCTGTGATATTAATTTCTAAATCAATCTGAGAGACTTTGCAAATCTGTACACATTCTACCTGGAAGATACCTAATTGAAACTGGGCCTTTTGCTCTAATTAGTGCTTGATTCCACACGATCCTCTACTCAAAGTCTTGAACGTAACATCATCTGCTTATCTCTGAAATTCATTCTCCATCGTCTCATTACCGAGATTTTCCTTTAGTACGTCTGTGCTCGTCGACTCAAATGCTCCAGGTAATAGCAAATTCGAAGTTATAGAACAAAGAACAAAGAAAATTACACCACAGGAATAGGCCCTTCAGCCCTCCAAGCCTGTACCGACCATGCTGCCCGACTGAACTAAAATCCCCTACCCTTCCGGGGACCATATCCCTCTATTTCCATCCTATTCATGTATTTGTCAAGACGCCCCTTGAAAGTCACTACCATATCCGCTTCCACTACCTCTCTCGGCAAAGAGTTCCAGGCACCCACTACTCTCTGTGTAAAAAATCTGCCTCGTGCATCTCCTTTAAACCTTGCCCCTCGCATCTTAAACCTGTGCCCCATAGTAATTGACTGTTCCAAACTCGGAAAAAGCTTCCATCCATGCCTCTCATAATCTTGTAGACCTCTATCAGGTCGCCCCTCAACCTCCGTCATTCCAGTGAGAACAAACAAAGTTTCTCCAACCTCTCCTCATAGCTAATGCCCTCCATACAAGGCAACATCCTGGAAAATCTTTTCTGTACCCTCTCCAAAGCCTCCACATCCTTCTGGTGGTATGGCGACCAGAATTGAACACTATATTCCATGTGCGGCCTAACTAAGGTTCCATATAGCTGCAAAATGACTTGCCAATTTTTAAACTCATTGCCCTGGCCGATGAAGGTAAGCATGCCGTATGCCTTCTTGACTACCTTCTCCACCTGCATTGCCACTTTCAGTGACCTGTGTACCTGTACACCCAGATCCCTTTGTCTATCAACACTTGTAAGGGTTCTGCCATTTACTGTATATTTCCGATCTGTATTAGACCTTCCAAAATGCATGACCTCACATTTGTCCGGATTAAACTCCATCTGCCGTCTCTCCTCCCAAATCTCCAACTGACCTATATCCTGCTGTATCCTCTGATTGTCCTCATTGCTATCTGCAAATCCACCAACCTTTGTGTCGTCCGCAAACTTACTAATCAAACCAGTTACATTTTCCTCCAAATCGTTTATATATATTACAAACAACAGAGATCCCAACACTGATCCCTGAGGAACGCCACTTGTCACAGCTCTCCATTCAGAAACGCACCCTTCCACTGCTACCCTCTGTCTTCTTTGACCAACAACATGTCGGTCTGCAGCGATAGTTGATGTGCATTTTTTCCACGCTACTGCAGTTCTGTATTGCGGCCAGTGGATGTCAGCACACTCTGGTAGACTGAAGTTTAAACATTAGAGAGGGACACAACAGACAAGAATTGTTCACATTATATTGAACCTGGGACGGAGAACTTCGGAATACTAAATCTGTTGGCCAGATCATTTTGAAATCTACCAGTACGCTGCTTTCCTCTGTAATTAAATTAAATCACTTAAATTATGATAAATCAGCAAGGCGATGCTTTTTAAGTGAATGTATTAGTGCCGGTTGGCATTTTATTTTGAACCAAGTGGCATTTTGAATCACTGCTGTTTCGGATAGTAAGAATTGAATATCCAACCTGCAGTCTGCATTGCATCTTTTGCTTGTACAGTGATCATTAAACGTTTAGCACTCCCACTTTCTTATGTACCTTCACCCTACAACGTCTCCCTGCCCCGTCTCACAAGGCAGTCAACGTCGCACCTTCACTTTGTCTTTTACCCATGGGAGGCTTATCGTGACCAGTCCCCATGTGTTTCACTTTGCTCAGTTATATTGCCCAGATTGCATACAGTTCCAACTTTTCTATTCTCCATTAATAATAAATGAATGAAGAGAACCATCCCTTGATTAAACACTGTCAGCCTTTAGCGGGTGATTTTCATGAAGTGATGTGTGTGATTCCCGCTTTTATGCTTCTGTACAAATTCAGTCATAGGAAAATTATCCAAATATATCTTCAATTCTCCTTCTCACTCACAAAGAACTGAATAGGTGATAGATACAGTTTCAATAGTAGCTTTAAAAGATAGAGAATGGATTTACAAATTTAAAATCCAAGGGCGACATCAATGCCTGGAGTGGTTTTCAGGCTGTGGCGACCAGAATAACAATGCACATCCTCAAATTTGGATTATTCAAAATCATGGAATGGATCATCCATTGTGGATGGAAGGTAACTTTAAACTGTGCAGATGTGCTGTGCTTCAGGAGCTTGTTTTCCAAAAATCTCCATTAATCAAAAATGTTGCCTCATCCGCTGAGCATTTCCAGCATTTTCTGTTTTTGTTTCAGATTTCCAGCTTCCAGCTTTGCGTTGTGCTCTGTGCAGATGTTTGAGTGGAACAGGGAACCGGTTCTGATTAGCCCTGTGACAGATAGAGTAGAATGTGTCTCCCGGCTATCAAGCCTGCGAGATTTGCCTCCAAGCTGTACAGGAGAATGAGGAAGAGAGAGAGGGAGGATCATTCTGTGATAGACACATTTCCTGTATAAAGGTGTGAATTTCCACAGCTGTTTCAAAAGACATAAGATGTTCCAACACGAGTTGCAATCAACGAAGTTCCTCTTAACAGTTCTTGACGTTTTAACTATGAGATTGTTGAACTGATGAATAGTTTCTACATTGTCAAAAATCCATAGATGGACAAGTAAAGTAACCTTCCATTGCGCGGCTCTGTGGCGCAATGGATAGCGCATTGGACTTCTAAGTAAAGGCCAGTTAGCTATTCAAAGGTTGTGGGTTCGAGTCCCACCAGAGTCGCGTTTTTGATCAGATTCGTGGCCACCAGTTTGCTGCTTCACTGATGTGATTCAGCGTCGGCACCGACAATTCGTGCTCTGCCATCTCTCCATGTTGTTTCTGTTGACTCGGCTCCCAGGGAAACCACTGACTCGAGAATAAATCGCAAACCCCGGGGGCTTTCTTAAAGTTTGACACGACGTTCGCTTGTTGGGTTAGAAATAGTAACATATTTTTCAATTAGATATTTCACTTCTTCTGGGAGATAAAAAAGATTAAAGAACACACACACGCAACAACAGCAATTGATAAATAGCTACAATCAAGAAATCAATATCAGTGCCCTGCAACCTGGTGGTGTTATTCTGGTGTGTCTGCTGCGCTTGTCCTTCCAGGCTGTCGTAGTCGTGGGTTTGGAAGCGGCTGGCAAAGGAGCCTTGCTGAGTTGCTGCAGTGCATCGTGCAGATGGTGCGCACTGCTGTAGTGGAGGGAGTGAATTTTTAATGCTTGGGAAGCGAATGAAGTGGGATGCTTTGTCCTGGATGATGCGAAACTTCTGTAGTGCTGTTCAAGCTGCATTCACCCAGGCACGTTATCTCAGGAAACCAAGTGCTCCTGTTTACTCCCACAGTCCAATGATGGGCAAGTTGGGTGGATTGGCCATGCTCGATTGCCCCTTGGTCTCGAAGGTGTTTGTATAGGTAGATTAGCGGGGTGGATGCGTGGCGCCGCGGGGATAGGTCCTGTGTGCTCTCTGTTGGAGAGTCGATACAGACTCGATGGGCAGAATGGTCTCCTTCAGCACTGTTGGGATTGTATGATTGTAAGGCCATTCGACTGTGTTAGAAATTCCCTGAGAAAAAAAATGGAAAGCTGTATTTGTGGAATTTACAGCATTGGCTTTATTGCAGATTATTTTTTTTCTGCAAAATGATGAAAATACCTGACCGAGCAAATAAATAGTAGACATATTTGTGGGGAGTCTCGAAACATGTTTTTGTTTCATTTTTGTAGATCATCCACTGTAAAGGTAAAGACAATATCGACTAGCAAGAATAGGACATTGCGACTTGCACACTTGCACTGATCACTTGTAAGGACTCAAGGTTCTCGCTGGGATTTGAAACCGGGATCTCCTGTTTACTCGGCTTGTGCAATGTCCTGTTTGCTCAAGTCAACAAAGACCCAAATCCCACCCTACGTGTTCCTTGCACGAAGGTACTAAGATTGACAGGTCTGAGCAACGGGAACTATGCAATTGGAAGGTTTCATCCTGGCGACAGGAATATCTCCCCACAGCTGCTTTCGGAGCTGCTGCATATTTCCAGCATTTCCTGTTTCTGATTTTGTGCCTTCATTATAAGAGTTCATTACTGACAAACCAAACGTTGTCTCTTGGACGCAGCACCAGATAGAGCTTTTCTGTGATCTTCACACAGACAAGTTCACTATTCACTTTCCTACACAAGTGCTTTAAAATCGGCTGTTTTCACACTGAGCACCCTGCGGCATTGCCTTCAAACCTCACCCCACCCTCCACCCGCACACCAGATTCTCAGTGGTACAAGTGTATCTGAGGAATTCACAAAGATAAGAGATCACGGTGTTTATGAGGGAATATAAAGGATTAATCCATACTCACAAACAGATTGATTATGTAAGAATCTCTCTCTCTCTCTCACACACACACACACACACACACACGGCAGATGGTGGAATTTGACATCAGGAAAAACATCTGGATTTAAAAGTCCAATGACCACGAATCGATTGGCATAAAATAACACAGCTCGTTCATGAAGGCCCCGCCTTCTCAGCCTTGCTCCTCGCTTGAGGTGTGAATCCTCTGGTTAAATCATCAAAGTAGCTGTGATGGCCGAGTGGTTAAGGCGTTGGATTCGAAGTCCAATTGCGTTCCCCTGCGCAGGTTCGAACTCTACTCGCAGTGATTATGGTTGGAAATGTTTGCTTCAGGCAGGTACAAAATCGCCAACTTTTTCTATTCAGTATGTGGATCTCCATCATGCTTTCAGCTGCATGGCTCTGGGCCGGGTGTCGGAAGCTGAGCTTGGAAAAGACACATGGGTGTCCTCGGGCTGGCATGGACGTGATAGGCTGAATGGGTTCCTTCTCACCCGGTGCGGAAAGGGGAGTGTCGGGATGGCGACCTCCTCGTGAACCTGCTCCTGGGCCTGGCGAAACGCGCCATTTACCGGTCCAGGCTGCGGGCGATCGAGGGGGCCGTCCATCCTGACTGTCTTCCCCTCTACCGCGGCTACGTTCGCGGCCAGGTGTCCCTGGAGAGGGAGCATGCGGTGTCCACGGGCGAGGTTGACGCTTTCCGCGCCCGCTGGGCACCGCAGGGGTTGGGGTGCATTATTGACCCCAATAATCACATTTTAATTTGATGTTTTTAAGTTTCCTTTGTACTTTGATTTCTGTTCGGGCTGTTGCCCCTCCTTTTTGGGGAGCTCCCCCTTTTACTTTGTCCTGATTTAATCTGAGTTTGTTTACTTGGTTTGGTTTGACCTAAAAAGAGGGCAGCGAGCGATCGAGGGGGCCGTCCATCCTGACTGTCTGCCCCTCTCCCGCGGCTACGTTCACGGCCGGGTGTCCCTAGAGAGGGAGCATGTGGTGTCCAAGGGTGTGGTTGACGCCTCCCGCGCCCGTTGGGCACCGCAGGGGTTGGGGTGAGTTATTGACCCTGACAATCACATTTTAATTTGATGTTTTTAAGTTTCCTTTGTACTTTGATTTCTGTTCGGGCTGTTCCCCCTCCTTTTGGGGAGCTGCCCCTTTTTACTTTGTCCTGACTTAATCTGAGTTTGTTTATTTGGTTTGACCTAAAAAGAGGGCAAACCGGGCACACATTTACACAACAGAGAAGAATTTGTCAGAACCACAGTGAAGATCTGTCAACGACAGAGTCATATTCCAAACAGAGGGAACAGTTACACAGCAGAAAGCACAGTTACACAACAGGACATACATTTCAAAACAGGGCCTATCTTTGTGCAACAGAAAATCCCTTTTCATACATAATCAGTTTTTCCATCTCAGTATCTTGGTCGAATATGTTCTGTCCCTCATTGTGTGTGTGTCCTAATAGTTTTTTTTACTGCTTTTCTATGTGTCTTTCTCTGTCTGTTAAATTCGGGATGATTTGGTTTGAAATAAAAAGAGATAGTGAATAGTTTCCTGGCTCGCGGGCAGCAGTAACAAGCAGGGAGATGCTTGCTTTCGGAGCAGAGCGGAAGCGTGCTGGGCCCATAACCCAGCGGTCGCTAGATCAAAACCATCCTCTGCTATCACGTACTCACTCCATCAAGTAGGAATGTTCTGCTGCTGCCCAAAGGCAAATCCGGGTTTTCTTTGCAGTTCATTTGCTTCATCTTCTTGATTTTCATTAACGAGTAGCACAGCGTATTTGTCTCAGTTGTCTGGACAGTTTATTCAGCCAGCAGCGCGGGAATTGTCCCGTATTGGTTGAGATTGTTCATGAAGGCCCTGCCTTCTCAGCCTTGCTCCTCGCCTGAGGTGTGAATCCTCTGGTTAAATCACCAAAGGTTAGCTCTCCCCATTGATACCTCCCAGAAACGACTGTGGACCTTGCTTTAATTTTACAAACAATGGACGAATCATTTCTCTGACACACTGTTCAAATATAAAAGTGTGCAAAAAAGTAAACTGAGCATGCGAACCGGAAGCATCCCTAAAATTTCATTTCTATCACAGTTGTATCATTTCAGGAACAATCAGAAACAACCAAAATGCAAAGACCAACGCAAGAACAGTTCCGTGATTCGAACAGGCAGCCCTCTATTCTGATGTCAGACGCTCTTCCGTTACGCCACAAACTCACAGCACTTATGACTTTTAAATCACAGTCATGTTCGGTGAATTCAAAACCAGACAGGGACAAGGGAGTTGAACTGCCTCTCTCTTTACTTTCTCTGGATTTACATCAAATGGAAAAGTAACAGCGAATCAAGATTAACGAGAAAGCAGAAAGGCAACATTTTCCTGTGGGAGAAATGTGTTCTTTGTTACGGATGTTAAAACACAAGAGGTAGTTTGGGGAGCCACCATGGTATGACGAGGTGGCCGAGTGGTTAAGGTGATGGACTGCTAATCCATTGTGCTCTGCACGCGTGGGTTCGAATCCCATCCTCGTCGGTGGTGCATTTGTTCTGTCTACTTATTGGCGGTGAACTGATGATTCGTTTCGTATTTTGAGGTTCATGGAACCAAGATGAAGTTTGGGGACACAGGCTTGATGGGCGAATAGTCCAGAACAATTCCACATTCCAATTTTTCTAATCCGATGAGAAACTCGATTCAAATCAGGGCACCAGTGTTGGACAGGAGTTTGCCACCAGATTAACATGTTCTTTCAGAAGATCCAAAGCAGACGCCAGCTTCATTTGCGGCCCGAATGGCAGATTTTGTCTTTCCAGAATAGGCAGCTCAGCCATGAAAATTAGCGCCGTTTTAGCGGGATTGGCCATGCTAAATAGTCCCTCAGTGTCAGGGGGATTAGCACGGTAAATATGTGGGGTTACGAAGATACAGGCTGGGTGGGATTGTTGTCGGTGCAGGCCCGACGGACCAAATGTTTTCCTTCTGCGCTGTAGACATTCTCATGAAGTTCCAGGCGGCAGTGTCACTTCTCTGAGAGCATTGATACACCAGTTCCTGATTTCTGAAAACTTTACCTAAAAAGCCGACTCCGATGAGATTCTGACCCACAACTTTTGAATGTCTCACCAGACAACATTCTCTCTTCCACATTCTTCCATCGGGAAAAAGATACATCAGTCTGGGGTCACCTACCAATCGACTCAAGAACAGCTTCTGCCCTGCTGCCATCAGACCTCTGAATGGACCTCCCTTGCATTCCGTTGATCTTTCTCGACACCTTAGCTATGATTGTAACACTACATTCTGCAGTCTCTTCTTTCCTTCTCTATGAACGGTATGCTTTGTCTCTATAGTGCACAAGAAAAAATACTTTTTCACTGTATACTAATACATGTGACAATAACAAATCAAATCAAATTAAATAAAACAATGATGAGAAGTCCTACATGCCATTCTTTGCGCCACAGATCCGCAGCTGCAGCGCTCATACTGCAACAAAGAGTGATCAGAGCAGAAAGTGCATCTTGCTGAAATAATCGGCCAATTCCAGTTCAACATTTAAGCAAACGAGCAAATAAACATGACACGTCGCGCTCGGGAAAGGGTATCGTGGGGAAAAAAAGACAAGAATCAAAGTGCATCAGACGTGACTGCCGTCAAACTGAACAGAACCAGACATCCATTATGCCACAAGAGAAGCCCTTTCTCCAAATAAGTGTTTGGATAGTTTTATTTGTTGCTCTTGCACTGACAGGTAACAGTAAATCACAACCACAACAACCAGTAACAGCCAGTTGAATGATCATCACAGACTCGCTGATAATGGAGTTTCTAACAGTGACAGATAGTTTCTGACCATCCGCAGATTGGACCTGGAGGAAACCAGATTCACTGTCAGAGCTGAACTTTCTTACAGAGTGGGTGGCAGAACCAGGTGAGCGATGGTCGTGGAATGTGACTGTGCGAGCATTTGACCTAGGGTCAGTTCCTGGCCATCACAGTTCTGATTTCTTTAATTAGTTATCGCAGGTCATAACAGTAGGTGGGCACCCTTAAAATGAAATCCTCACCATCACGATCGTTCTAATGGAAAATTCAGCTTCAATTTACTTTGAGTGGAAACTTTGTTCAATGAAAGAACAGGCCTCAAAATTGATCAATGAATTCCCAGTATGAAACAATAGTAAAAAGGTGGCTAAAACGAGACAAGCCAACTTCAGTTTACTCCGGGCACACCTGGTGCCTGATGAAATCAGCAACTAAGGTAGTTCCGTAATAATAACTAATGCAAATAACGATTGCTTATGCAGCGCGAGCGATGGTGGCATAATGGTGGAAATAGCTGCCTTTCAAGCAGATGATATGGGTTCGATTCCCGGCCATTTGCATTGGTAATTTATTTGGAATCTTATCAGCGGCCTCTTGTATTTTAAAATGAGTGAACAAAAACAGGGTGAATGCAACATTCGACAGTAATAGAGATACTTTTGTTTTCACTGAAAAATTATTTAAATAGAAAAAAACAAGCCTCTGACCTAATAAATGAATTCAGAGACAAAGGTACAAAGTAAAAGTTGAGGAACAAATTTCAGCTCACACACTGTGCTCTGCAATCCTGGTACTGATGAAGTTAATATATGCACGTGACTGAGGTGGTTACATTAGGGCGGCAAGTAAGTAGCTGCGATGGCCGAGTGGTGAAGGGGTTGGATTCGAAATCCAATGGGGTTTCCCCGCGCAGGTTCGAACTCTACTCGCAGCGATTATGGTTGGAAATGTTTGCTTCAAGCAGGTACAAAGTCGCCAACTTTTTCTATTAAGTATGTGGATCTCCATCATGCTTTCAGCTGCATGGCTCTGGGCCGGGTGTCGGAAGCTGAGCTTGGAAAAGACACATGGGTGTCCTCGGGCTGGCATGGATGTGATAGGCTGAATGGGTTCCTTCTGTGCTGGTACTTTTCTCTGGTTCTTTCTGCGGTTCCATGAGGAAAATCATAACGTGAGCAGAATGATAAAAAAAATCAGCATCAGGTGCACAAGGACAAAACAAGGTCTCACGTCAGAGGAAGATTCTTATGTAAAGACACACAGAGCATAAGAAATACATTTAATCAGAAAGAGTTGAATGAATGTGAATATCAAAATGCTGCTCAGATGATATGTCATCGAGTTCATTCAAACACATTGCTACAAGCTGGTCATTACTGGGTGTTAGGTTTTCCTGGCTAAAACGGATTGGGAATGGAAGGAACAGGTTCACATCTGCACATTGTCAGGTCAAACTGTGTCTCAGATTGACAGCTCCCAGGACGGGTTTTCCTCTCCTCTCGCTCTGTGCTGTGGATTCTCGGGGATTAGTTGGTGTTTTCCAGCTCAGTAACTGTTCAAGCCTCTGAGGCCGGCGATGCTCACAGTGTCTGTTCCTCAGATTCAGGGGGTTGCAGCCAATCAGAGTTGTTCCGGGGGTAACCCAGAACTGGTTGAAATGATGATATTGTTCACGAACTGAATTCTATTTGATCAGATGAAGATACAGATTGTGTGCACTCAGTCACTAAACAACAATATCCCGCCTTCATATAGAGTGGATGAGAGTGGGTGGTGGGAGAGACAGAGACAGAGTGAGTTAGGGCAGTGAGACACAGACGGCCAGATAATGTCTCAGTGACAGAATTCCATGTAAATTCCGGCTTTATCAAGAAAGATTCTCTTGGAGAAACAGCAGCTGCAGTCTCAGCTCTTACTGATATTGTAGCAGAGACACGTTATTAATCCCACTCTCAGGAACAGTGCTGCATTTTGGTAACAAAGATGGGGAGAGGCAACAGAAACTGAATGGTCCAGCTCTAAACAGTGTGCAGGCCCAGATGGACCTGAGGTTCAGAGAGATCTTTGAAGATGAGAGGAAATTTTAAAAGAGTCGTTCGGAAAATGGAAGGGACTCTTGGTTTCATAAGTGAAGACACTGTGTATGCATAGAATCTCTGCACTGCAGAAGGAAGCCAGTTGACACATCGAGTCTGCACCGACTCTCTGAAACAGCATCGTTCGCGCTATTTTACCATGGCTAATCCTCCGAACTCCACATCCTGGGACACTGAGGGGCAATTTAGCATAGCCCATGCACCTAACCAGCACGTCTTTGGACTGTGGGAGGAAACCGGAACACCCAGAGGAAACCCGCGCAGACACAAGGAGAACGTGCAGACTCCACACAGATAGGCACCCAAAGCCCGAATTAAACACGTGCAGCAATGCTCACTACTGTGCCACTTTGCCACCCTCTTTAATACACCAAAGCAGGGAAGATATGCTTCATTTTTACATCTTGTGTTGCATTAATTGCTAGTCGCGGGATTCGGGGACAGATATTGAGGATTTGAGGTAACATGTGCGGGCACGCGATAACTGACATGTTCTCTACTTTTCGACTGGAATCTTGAATTTAATGGAACAGTTGCCGTGAAAACTAACTTTGGGGCTCAGCAGGGGGATTACGGGGACTGTTTAATTGAAAAAATCGTTTTATTTTACACAAGAGAGACTCGGAGATCCCATGATCAGAACAGACACACTGACACAGTTAGAATAGTCTGACTCGCCCACCCCGTTCATACACTGTCTCTTACACAATATTCACACCGACACATTCACAGGACAAAACTTTCACCAAATGTAAGGCCCCAGACGGAATTTCTCCTCCTTTTAGCCTTTGAAATCATAGAAATAGAAATCATAAAAACCTTACAGCGCAGAAAGAGGCCATTCGGTCCATCGAGTCTGCACCGACCACAATCTCACCCAGGCCCTACCCCCATATCCCTACATATTTTACCCGCTAATCCGTCTAATCTACGCATCCCAAGACACTAAGGTGCAATTTTAGCATGGCCAATCAACCTAACCCGCACACCTTTGGACTGTGGGAGGGAACCGCAGCACCCAGAGGAAACCCACACAGACTCGAGGAGAATATGCAAACTCCACACAGACAGTGACCCAAGCGGGGAATCGAACCCAGGTCCACGGAGCTGTGAAGCAGCAGTGCTAAGCACTATGCTACCGTGTGGCCTGGTCCCACATTGTACCCACATAACCTTTGCTCCGGATTCCAGGGTGTTAGTTACAGTTCTTCACCTCAGTAACTGTTCTTCACCTCAGTGACACTCTGAGGCCCGCTTCCCGCAGATTGCCTTTGAATTCATTCATGGAATGTGGGCGTCGCTGTCTGGGTCAGCATTTATTGCCCATCCATAATTGCCCTTGGGAAGGTGGCCGTGAGCTGCCTTCTGTAACCGCTGGAGTCCATGTGGTGCAGGCCCCATCTGTTCACCAGATTCCGCGGCAAGAGCCAGTCATATCTGTTTTTTTTCCCAGTTATTATAGTGATTACAGATGTCATTGCGTTTCTTTCGGGTGAAAATATAAATTATCTGCTCTCGGAATCTCTGGATTTCCTGTTTTATTTGTTTCTCCTGCACTGACAGATAACAGTAAATCACACCCTCAACAACCAATGACAGCCAGTTAAATAATCATCCCACAGTCGCTGATAATGGAGTTTCTGACAGTGACAGACAGTTTCTGACCACCCTCCGATTGGGCCTGGAGGAAACCAGATTCACTGTCAGAGCTGAACTTTCTGCAAATTAACAGATACAGTGAAAAAAACACAGAAACGTAACATCGCAGCTGGAGGAGGCCATTCGGCCCTTCGAGCCTGCTCCGCCTTTCATTATGATCATGGCTGATCATCCAACTTAATCGCCTGGTCCCACATTGTACCCACATATCCTTTGCGCCAGTTTGCCTCAAGTGCTATATCTAACTGCTTTGAAAACATTCAATATTTTGACCTCAGAAATATCCATCTGTGTCCAAGGTAAAATTCAGTTTGAAGTTGCTGTCAGTGGAAACTTTCTTTCAATCAAAGAACATGCCTCAAAGCTAATCAATGAGTTCTCAGTCTGAAGCAACAGTAAACAGGTGGCAGCCGTCCTGAAAAATGAGACAAGCCAAGTTTAGTTTATAAACTGTACAATGGACACACCTGGAGCCTGATGAAATCAGCAACTAAGGTAGTTCTGTAATTATAACGAATGAAAATAAGGGCTGTTTGAGCAAAGTGAGTGATGGTGGTATAGTGGTGAGTCTCGCTGCTTTTCCTAAAGAGTTGATCAGGGTTCGATTCACGACCATCGAATTGGTAATTTATTTAGAACCTTATCCGCGGCATCTTGTGTTTTAAACCGAGTGGACAGAAACAGGACGAACGCAACATTTGACAGTCATGAAATAAAATGATGATTTCTCTTTTTCAGTTTTTATTCGGATGTAATTCGTTTCTGATGAAAAATTATTGAAATAGAAATACAAGTCTCTGACCTAATAAATGAATTCTCAGTCGGAGACAAAGATACAAAGTACAGGAACAAATTTTACCTCACACACTGTGCTCTGCACATTCCTGGTGCCGAAGGAAGTTAATATGAACGTTACTGAGGTGGAATCCAATAGGGTTTCCCCACGCAGGTTCGAACCTTGCTCGCAGCGATTATGATTGGAAATGTTTACGTCGGCTGCTTCACAGAGCCGCAAATCCCAGTGAATGTTTGGTATGAAGGTTTTGGATCTCCATCATGCTTTCAGCTGCATGTTTCCGGGCTGGGTGCAGCTGAGTGAACTTGGAAATGACACCTTAGTATCCCCGGGCTGGCATGGACAAGCTAGGCCGAATGGGTTCCTTGTGTGGCTGTTACCTTTCTTTGGTCCTTTCTATGGTTCCATGAGGAAAATAGCATGAACAGAATTTTTTACAAATCAGCATCAGGGGCACAAGGGCATGTCAGGGGAAGATTATTATGCAATGACACACAGAACATAAGAAATACATTTCATCAGAATATATTGAATGAATGAGAATTTCAAAATGCTGCTTCGATGATATGACATCGTGTTCATTCAAACACATTGCAACAAGCTGGTCATTACTGGGCGTTCTGTATTCCTGGTGACAACAGTTTGGGAATGGAAGGAGTCGGTTCACATCTGCACATTGTCAGGCCAATCTGTGTCTCAGATTGAGAGCTCCCATGACAGGCTTTCCTGTCCTCTCGCTCTGTGCTGTGGATTCTCCAGGATTAGTTGGAGTTTCCCAGTTCAGTAACGGTTAAAGTCTCTGAGGACGGTAATGCTCAGTGTCTGCTCCCGAGATTCAGGGGGCTGTCTCCAATCAGAGCTGTGCCGAGGTTAACCCAGAACTGGTTGAAATTATGATGTTGTTCACAAGCTGAATTCTATTTGATCAGATGAAGATACGGATTGTGTGCACTCAGTTACGAAGCAACAATATCCCGCCTTTATATTGAGTTAATGAGAGGGGTTCGAGTGATAGACAGACAGAGTGAGTTCGAGTAGTGAGATACCGACGGCTAGACAATGTATCAGTGACTGAAATCCTTGTAAATTCCGGCTTTATACAGAAAGATTCTCTTGGAGAAACAGAAGCTGCAGTCTCAGCTCTCACTGATATTGTCGCAGAGACACATTATTAATTCCACACTCAGGGACAGTGCTGCATTTTGACAGAAGAGATGGGGAGATTTTAGAAAGTGTGTCAGGGTCCTTGGGAGGGTGTAAATGTGATTTAGTGCATTGGACACAGCGATGAGGGATTTTAGCTGCAAGGTTTGGTGGAGAATCCAGAGTTCCTCTCGTTGAAGCAAACTCAATTGAGTGCGGCTCCAAGAGATGTGTAAAAGTGTATAACATATTGAACTAAGACGTGGAGATGCCGGCGTCAGTATTGAGTACTGAGGCTGTTGTAGCAATGTCGTCGTCGCGGGGGATGCTGGTGTAGAGCGCCATTGTCCATTGTGACGAGGAGTATTCCTCGTTCAACTACTCCATGGGTGTTGAGTTTCTGTAAGAAGTTCGTGGTGTCGCTTCAAAAGCTGGGGGTCCTTTTTCGATGGGTTTCAGGATGCCCTCGACTTAGCCAGAGAGGATCTCACACATAATCCTATTGCCTAATATTGAACTAAAGTACTCAGGCGGAAATTGTTGCTGTAACAGCTAGCAGAAAGATTTGGGAACAGTGAAGATTTAAAATGTATGGAACGCATAGGGGCATCGCACTTCAGAAGGAAGCATTCGGTCGATTGAGTGTGTATCGGCTCTCTGACAGAGCATCCCACTCTATCCCCAGGTAATTACCCCGATATTCCCCCTAACCCAAACATCCTGGGACATTGTACGACAATTTAGCATGGCCAATTCACCAACGCTGCACATCTTTGAGGAAACCCATGGGGACACTGGAAGAATGTGCAAACTCCACACAGACAGTGAATCACGGACAGATTTAAAAGCGGGTCACTGGCCCTGTGAGGCAACAGTGAAAGTGGTTGTGGATAAGGTAAGTTTATTTATTTGTCACAATAGGCTTACATTCACACTGCAATGAAATTACTGTGAAAATCTCCTCGTCGCCACATTCCGGCGACTGTTCGGGTACACTAAGGGAGAATTTACCGATTCACCGAACCTGCACATCTTTGGAGTGTTGGAGGAAACTGGAGCACTCAGAGGAAACCCACGCAGACATGAGGTGAAGGTGCAAACTCCACACAGACAGTGACCCCAGCCAGGAATCGAACCTGAGGCTCCGGCGCTGTGAGGGAGCAGTGCTAACCACTGTGCCGTCCCAAATAAATTAAACCAATGCGATAGCCGGGAGTCGAACTCGGGTCAACTGCTTGGGAAGCAGCTGCGTCACCACTACAGCAACATCACTCGGCCAGAAGAGCCGAGGAATGGATCAATCAAGTTCTCTACGAGGATGGTGGAAGCAGAGACGATCAATGATTTCAATGAAATAGTTTATCCATATTTGCTGCGGTGTGTCTGATCTATAGGACACCCTGCAGTAAGTCACCATGCTGATTTGGACAGCAGCGTCCTCCTTGTGACATGTACCACCAAGAAGGACGAGAGAGTCAGCAAAGTGGAAACGGCACCACGTTAAAGACAGAGTTTTTACCTTAAGGTAAAAATTACATAAGGTAAAAATTACAGCATTTGAGTGATTTTGCCCTGCCTCAAACAGTCATTTCTGAATGTTTCGCTGCTGTCAGAATATTAATTAATTATTTCTTGATACTTATTACTGAATTTAGCATTAATATTTCTCTTCTGGTTTCAAAGCATCGTTGAGGGCAGGAGACATTAAATGACAAAGGAGTTGATGGTATGATGCTAAGGTAAATGCACTAGTACTGAGACTATAAATGTGCATAATATTCCAAGAAATGTTCAAAATTGGGACAGAGATTCCACACTCAAAGAAATGCAACAATTTCAAAGGAGAATCATATAACCCCTGCAATGCAGAAGGAGGCCGTTTCGCCCATCAAGCCTGCACAGAAGACAACCCACCGAGTTTCTATGCCCGTAACCCCATGTATTTATCTTGCTTGTCCCCCTGACACGAAGGGACAATTATAACATGGCCAATCAACCGAAGGCACACATCCTTGGAGTGTGGGGGGAAACAGGAGCACTCAAAGGAAAGCCACGAGGACACAGGGAGAACATGTAAACTATACACAGACAGTCACCCTAGGCTGGAATTGAACCCGGGTCGCTGACGTTCTGAGGCAACAGTGCTAAACATTGTGCTACTCACCTGCCTTAAATTTGATTTTATTTGATGTTTGGTTTGATTTATTATTGTTACATGTATTAGTATATTGTGAAAAATATTTTTCTTTTATGCTATACACACAACTAATACCAATCATAGAAAAGGAAAGGAGAATGCAGTATTCCAGTCATGGCCAGGATGTAGAAAAAGATCAGTTAAATATAAGGTAGGTCGATTCAAGAGTTTGATGGTAGCAAGAAAGAAGCTGTTCTTGAGTCAGTTGACACGTGATCACAGACTTTTGCATCTTTTTCCCAACAGAATGTCGAAGACAGTATGTCAGGAGTTTGTGAGGTCCTTGATTATGATGGCTGCTTTTCTGAGGCAGCGGGATGTGTAGACAGAGTCAATGGATGGAAGGCTGGTGTGTGTGATGGACTGGGCTTCGTTCATGACCCTTTGTAGTTGCTTCCAATCTTGGTCAGAGCAGGAGCCTGTGATGCAACAGGAAATAATGTTTTCTATGGTGCATCTGTAAAAGTTGCTGAGCGTCGTAGTGGACATGCAGCATTTCCTTAGCCTGCTGAGAATATAGAAGTGTTGGGGGGCTTTGTTATAGCGTTGGCCTGGACGGACCAGGACAGGTTGTTCTTGATCTGCACACCTAAAAATTTGAACCTCTCGACCAAAAGAAAATGGCAGATTGATAACGGCAGAAAAAAGGGGACAAAATAGAAGGTCTGTGATTGTGTAGAGTACAAGAGAGATGAAATGCAAGAACTGGTGGTGCAAAACTACCATGAATAGAAAAAGAACGAGTGAAGATATCAAAGTAGTGCGTTGAGGAATTGTGCACCGAGGTTCATTGGAACACGAGAGAAGACGAAGGACAGAGAGATCAGAGTGAAAAAAAGCGAAGAATTAAAAAGATAGTGGACCAGAGTTCTGATCAGAAGTGGAGCCACAATTTTGGACTGAATGGAGGAATCCCACAGGGTTATTACACAATCTTTGTTTGGTCTCCACAATCCAGAGCAGAGCATGATGTAAACAGCAAATACGATTAATTTGAGAGACGAAACTGGCCTTTCATCTGGAAGTAATGTTCAAGGCGTTTACTATGAGCAGATTGGATCGGATGAAGGGGGGGGGGGGCGGGGAGTGGGGGGGGGGGGGGGGAAGGGGGGGGCGTGGGGGGGGGGCGGAATTGCCTTAACTGATGGGAAATGGGTGAAGGTGTAAAGAGGAAAATCTCCACTCAGAAAATTGAAAGGACTGCAGAGGGGTGTGGAATTCTAGTGGTGGCAACGATCTAGAGTTGGCAGAAATGACAAAGGATGATGCATTAAATGAGAAGAATATTGGGGAACAAGGTAAAGTGAAGTTTGTTTATTTATTGGTGTCACAAGTAGGCAGACATTAACACTGCAATGAAGCTATGGTGAAAGTCCCCCAGTCGCTTCAGTCCAACACGTGTTTGAGTACACTGAGGGAGAAGTTAGCATGGCCAATGCACCTAACCAGCACATCTTTCGGACTGTTGGAGGAAACTGGAGCACCCAGAAGGAATTCACGCAGCCATGGGGAGAACGGAGTAACTTCAAACAGACAGAGACCCAAGTCAGCAATCGAACCCAGGTTCCTGGCGCTGTCAGGCAGCAATGTTAATCATTGCCCCACTGTGTCGCCGTGAGGACAAGGGGAAAACATCCATAGTTTTAGAGGCGAAGGGATGGGGATGAAAAACAGGAAGTGGGACAGAAAATCTTGAAATCCCTGTCAACCTCAGTGGGAGCAGATCATCTGGTGAGGAAACAGGAAAATGGATTACAATTGCTGGTGTGATAAGTTCCATATTCTCTCCTCACTGTTCAGATCCCTAAACTCAAATTCCACATGTAAGATTGATTTCTATAATTCTTTTTTCCAACATGTTATTTTGCTTATAAAGCTGACTGTCATATTGGGCAGAGTATTTATTTATTATTTATTATTTGATTTATTATTGACATAAGTATTAACATACAGTGAAAAGTATTGTTTCTTATGCGCTATAGAGACACAACATACCGTTCATAGAGAAGGAAACGAGAGAGTGCAGCATGTAGTGTTACAGTCATAGCTGGGGTGCAGAGAAAGATCAACTTAATGCAAGGCAAGTCCATTCAAAAGTCTGATGTCAGCAGGGAAGAAGCTGTTCTTGAGTTGGTTGGTGCGTGACCTCAGACTTTTGTGTCTTTTTCCCGATGGAAGAAGATGGAAGGGTCCAGGGTGCGTGCGGTCCTTAATTATGCTGGCTGCTTTGCCGAGGCAGCGGGAAGTGTAGACAGAGCCAATGGATGGGAGGCTGGTTTGCGTGATGGATTGGGTTACATTCATGACCTTTTGTAGTTCCTTGCGGTCTTGGGCAGAGCAGGAGCCATACCAAGCTGAGATACAACCAGAAATAATGCTTTCTTTGGTGCATCTGTAAAAGTTGGTGAGAGTCGTAGCTGACATGCCAAATTTCCTTCGTCTTCTGAGAAAGTAGAGGCATTGTTGGGCTTGCTTAACTATAGTGTCGGCATGGGGGGAACCGGGCCAGGTTGTTGGTGATCTGGACACCTAAATACTTGAAGCTCTCGACCCTTTCTACTTCGTCCTCGTTGATGTAGACAGGCGTATGTTCTCCTTTACGCTTCCTGAAGTAGATGACAATCTCTCATTTTGTTGACATTGAGGGAGAGATTGTTGTTGCCGCAACAGTTCACCAGATTCTCTCTCTCATCATTGTTTGAGATCCGACCCACTACGGTGGTGTCGTCAGCAAACTTGAAAATAGAATTGGAGGGGAATTTGGCCACACAGTCATGGGTGTATAAGCAGTATAGTAGGGGGCTGAGAACACAACCTTGTGGGGCAGCGGTGCTGAGGATGATCGTGGCGAAGGTGTTGTTGTCTATCCTTTCTTATTGTGGTCTGTAATTTCGGAAGTTCAGGATCCAGTCGCAGAGGCAGTGACTGCTTCGTGAAACACCTCTGTTCAGTTAATAAACATCACTCGGATTTCACAGTCTCCTGTCATTTTAATTTTCTACCTTGCTTTCTACTGCTCTTTCCATTCAGCCTCCTGCAATGTTCCGATGAAGCTTAATGTAATTTGCAGGAACAGAAACTCATCTCTCAATGAAACATTTTACAGCCTTCCAGACTCAGCACCGAGTCAAACAATTTCAGACATTAAACACAGCTCCATTTTGCTTCCATTTTTCTTTGCAGGTTTTGGTTTTTACCCTCATGTTTATTCTTGTTTTTGTTTTCACTTCCTTTTCAACACAAACTTGGTTTCTTTCCCTCCCGTTTAGACTTACCCCACCAACTTTTTTGTCATTTAAACATTGCTGTACTTCACCGTGTTTAGAAACAACAAGAGAACAGTTCATTCTCGATTCAGTGATGAGTGACGAATGAGAATTTATTGATGTTCTGACCGAAAATTAACATCTCCACCTTCTCCCTGTAATCCTGCACATTTGTCTTTTTCATGTCACAGCCTAATTCTTTTTAAAATGCTTCATTTGAACTTACCTTCATCACTCTCTCCGGCAGTGCATTCCACACATTAAGCATTCACTGTGTGAGAAAGGTTCTGTTTGTATTTCTATTCCATCCTTTGCTAATGGTGTTACATCTGCTTTCTCATCCTTGATCATTCCAAGAGTAGTTACAGTTTGTCCCTATCCACTCTATCCAGACGATTCGTGACATTTAATACCTCCATTAAATCTCCTTCAATTTTCACTTCTCCAAGGAAAACAATTCCAACGTCTTTGATCCATTTCATTAGTGAAGTTTCTCAGTCTCACAAACAATCTCATGAACCTTTTATGCACTCTCTCCAATGCCTTCGCATTCTTCCTAAAGTGTGGCTTCGAGACATGCTACAATACTCCAGCTGGATGTTTTAGTGTCTTACACCATTTGAACACAACCTCCTTGTTCTTGTACTCTATGACCCTGTTAATAAAGGGTAGAATTCAATATGCCTTATTAAACGTATCTTAACCTGTCCTGACCTGTTCAGTGACATATACACATGCACAACCAGCTCCGTCTGCTCCTGCACCTCATTGAGAGTTGTACCCTTTATTTTGTATCTCTATAATCTTCCCACCAGAATGAATCCCTTCACAATTCTCTGCTTTAAATTCCACCGGCGTCTTTCCCATTCATTCGAACAACTTAACTATGTCCTTTTTGAAGATTTGCACGATCTTCCTCAGAGTTCGCAACACTTCTAAGTTTCACATTATCCACAAATTCAGGAACTCTGCCCTGTACAACATTACCTAGATCACTAATATATGCTGATGCATTTTCATAGTATTTCTAGCTTGTGTGAATATACAAGAGATTCGCTGCAGGTTGAAGCGTTTAACGAAAAAATGAAGCGAATGTAAATATCTGTCTATATACTCCACGTAAAAGTCACAAATGCATTGGTGTTGATTTCAAGAGATTTTATTATCAGTATTAAGAGAAATTAGCAGAAAGTGATTTAGATCCAAGGACCTCTGGGCTATGGGCCCAGCACACTTCTGCTGTGCCACTCTGCTACAGCACTCTGACCTTTTGCTGCCTATTAATGTAGCGAGAGAAATATTCATTGCTGTATTGTTATTTAACCCAACACCAGTGTATCGTGCATTGTTGACCTTGAGAATGACTGCTGCAGTCCCTGAGGTGTAGGTACCGCCACAGTGCTCGTAACCTAATAGTTTTCGGGAGGTTGTTCCAGGATTTTGCGACAGTGAAGGTAGTGACATTTTTCCAAGCCAGGATGGTGAATGCCTTGCAGGACAATTTCTAGGTGCTGGTGTTCCCATGTATCTGCTGCCACTGACCTTCTAGACGGTAGCAGTCGTGGGTTTGATTGTGCTGTCCAAGGAGAGTAGATGAAGAAAAACTGTTCCCATTGGCAGATTGGAGAAGGATCGTTTTTAATATGCTGAGAGTTTAGGACCTGGAATGCACTGCCTGAGCGTGTGGCAGAGACAGCATCAAATCAGGATTGTCAAAGGGGAAAGGAATTAGCACCTGAAGAGAAAGGATTTGCAGGTTTTTGATACAATGACTGGGAAAGGGTCGAGATGAGTTGTTCTTGTCCAGGACAGCACACAGACAAAGGGTGTAATGGTCTCTCTCCCTCTCTTTTGTATCTATTCTAAGATTCTACAGGTGCTGGACGCATTCTGTCTCCGATACAAAATAAGTGTGTGATATTCATTATAAATCCATCTGAGACACTTTGCAAATCTGTACTCATTCTACCCGGAAGATATCGAATTGAAATTGGACCTTTTGGTGCACTTAGTACATGATTCCACACGATCCTCTGCTCAAATCTTTAATGTAACATCATCTGCTTATCTCTGAATTTCATTCTCCATCGTCTCATTACCTAGATTTTCCTTCAATACAGCTGAACTAATCGAGTCAACTGCTCCAGCCTATAACAAGTTCCAAATTAAACCGACTACATGGGAAAGTACATTAATATTGAATTCTTTATGGGATTTTATGCTGACATCCAATCATTAATTCCTGTTTGATCTGCCTCTGCAACAGGGACAGTTCATGTAAATATCTTCCTCTCGTTTGCAGTTCCGGGTTGCGGCCAGTAGATGGCAGCACACACTGGTAGACCGAAGTTGAATGAGAAGTTTCACAACACCAGGTTCAAGTCCAACAGGTTTATTTGGTGGCAAATGCCACTAGCTTTTGGAGCGTGCTGCTCCTTCGTCAGGTGGAGTGGGAGATGTGCTCACAAACAGGGCATACAGAGACACAAACTCAATTTACAGAATAATGATTGGAATGCTAATCAAGCTAATCAATGCTAATACAGCTTCATAGATAGAAACCCTACAGTGCAGAAAGAGGCCATTTGGCCCATCGAGTCTGCACCAAACACAATCCCACCCAGGCCCTACTCCCATATCCCTACTAATCAAGTCTTAAAGGTACAGACAATGCGAGTGGAGAGGGCATTAAGCACAGGTTAAAGAGATGTGCATTGTCTCCAGACAGGACAGCTAGTGAGATTTTGCAAGTCCAGGCAAGTTGTGGGGGTCACAGATAATGTGACATGAACCCAACGTCCCGGTTGAGGCCATCCTCATGTGTTCGGAACTTGGCTATCGGTTTCTGTTGGAGGGATAGACAGAGACAAAGTCTGCTCGGCCAGATAATGCATCAGTGTCAAAAATCCTTGTAAATTCCGGCTTGGACAAACAGAAGCTGCAGTCTTAGCTCTCACTGATATTGTAGCAGAGACACATTATTTATCCCACAATCAGGAACAGTGCTGCTTTCTGCCAGAAGGGATGGGGAGCGGCGACAGAACATAGAAACGCTGTAGTTCCGAAGGAGGAAATTTAGCCCACTGAGTCTGGTCTGACTGCAATCCCACCCAGGCCCTATTCCCACAACCCCACACATTTACCCGGATCATCCCCCTGACACTATGCATTCAATCCCTCTGACATTTAGCGTGGTCAATCAACCTAACCCACACATATTTGGGCTGTGGGAGGAAACCAGTGCACCCGGAGGAAAGCCACGCAACGCGGGAGAAAATGCAAACTCCACACAGACAGTGATCCGTTGGCCGGAATGGAACCTGGGACTCTGGTACTGTGAAGCAGCAGCGCTAACCACTGTGTCAACCACTTTGCCGCAGTGGCATTCTGAATGGTCCAGTTCTAAACAGTGCGCAGGATCAGAGGGACCTGAGGGTCAGTGAGATCTTTGAACGTGAGAGGAGATTTTGAGAGATTCGATCGGAAACTGCACTGAATCCTTGGCTTCATCAATCGAGAAACTGAGTATAAAAACAGGGAAGTTATGCTCAATCTTTATAAAGCTCTGATCAACTGCAGCTGTTTTAGGATTGCACCCAGACCCGGGAACCACATTCTCGAAAGAGTGTGAGGGTCCATGGGAGGGAGAAAAGGAGATTTACCATTTTAGATCCAGCGATGAGGGATTTTAGATACAAGGTTTGGTTGAAGATTTCGAAGTTTCTCTCTTTGCAACAAAGAAGATTGAGTGGTGCAGTAAGTGACGTGTAAAAGAGTACAACATATTGAACTAAGGTACACAGGGGATGTTGCTGCGTTAGCTGCGAGCAGAGGGATTCTGGGGATCAGTAGTGAATGTTTAAGACAGGATGTGTCGGAGATATAGGATCCCTATAGTGCTGTATGAGGCCATTCTGCCCAGTGATTCTGCACCGACTCTCCGTCAGAGAATCCCTCTCCAACCGTGTCGCCACAAGTAATTACCCTACTAATCCCCCTGACACTAAGGGTCAATTTATTCTGGCCTATCCATCTAACCTGCATTGTTGAAGCTGGGAGGAAACCGGAGCACCCGAAGGAAACACAGGCAGACACGGGGAGAACATGCAAACTCCACACAAAGGGTCACCTGGATTCGAAACATCAGCTCCTTCTCTCCTTACAGACGCTGCCAGACGAGCTGAGATTTTCCAGCATTTTCTCTTTTGGTTTCAAACTCCACAAAGGCAGGCACCCAAGAATGTAAGAAGTGGACTTTAGTTTTCGCTGGTTACAGCAGCTGGAGATTTCCCTTCAATTTTCTGGTATCCGGAAACCAGCGGAGCATCCAAAAATAGAACTGACAATTAATATCACCACAGTAGTTATTCACATGGCGCTGGGACCCGCCGCTTTCATGCGTGTGCTAATGCCGTGGGCTAATGGATAAGGTGTTTGACTTCGGCGATCATGATGACGATAATATCAGAAGATTGCCGGTTTGTGTCCTGCCGCCGTCGCTTTATGCAGAAATTTTTTGGTGGTATTTCCGGAAAACCGTGATATGCCTCGTCAGCTGAAAGTTCTGCATTTATTGCCAACATTGCAGGGCGCCTTTTCAGAAAGTACTCCCTTGTTGTTCTGTTCATTCAATTTTCTCAGATCATTAATTTTTTGAGTTCCGAAAAATCAATCTTACCTGTGTGATCCTAATAAATTATTGATGCTCCAGAATAGAGCAACAGGCTTTGCAGCAATCGGTTTAGTAGAACTCTGTGGGGGGAATTCTAATCTCCTCAGGAAGAGGTTTAATAAGGACCTGAACGAACTGTTTTTGTTTACAGGGATGAAAGACTGCGCTGGTAATCCAGGGGCCCGCACTAATATTTGCGGACATGGAGTGAATTCTACCATGGCAGCTGGTGAAATTTAAATTCACTGATTTGATCAAAGGGGAATTGAAAACTGGTTTCAGTAATGGCCGCCTCGAAACTACCGTCGATTGTTGTAAAACCTCATCTGGTTCACCAGTGCACTTTAGATAAAGAAGTCTGACCGCCTTACCTGGTCTGGCCTACATGTGTCTCCAGACACAGAGCAATGTGGGTGACTCTTACCTGCCCTCTGAAATGGCCGAGTGAGCCACTCTCAGTTGAAGGCCAATTAGGGAAGGGCAACAAATGTTGGTCCTGCAGGTGACACCCACAGCCCATAAAAAGTAGTGTCATTGAGAACAAAGGAAAGACCTGGTAAAGTTTTGACTGCTTGCATCTTTCTTTTCTTGTAATCACAAGGCTGAGGTGTGGCCTGATGCTGGGCTTTAAATTAGTGAAAGCTTATTTAAAAAATCATTTCGATAAAATGGACCAGAGAAGGGCAGATAAGAATGTACCTTACCCTTTCATACATGTCGTTGATAGTTGGTATGTTCCTGGACTGCGTGGTTAGGGCTCTGAATAGTGAGGACGGATAATGGAACACATCACACCAACACTTCTGATCCATTTTCCTATTTCCTCAACAGATGATCTGCTCGCAATCGTGCTGATGTGGAGGTGCCGGCGTTGAACTGAGGTGGGCACAATAAGAATTCTCACAATACAAGGTAAAGTTGGAATCACAAGCTTTCGGAGATGTGCTCTTTCATCAGATGAGTTGAGGAGGTTGACAAACACGGCATCGATAGACACAAATACAATAGTACGATAATTACAGATTGGAGTGTGGACAATGGTTAGAATGCGAGTCTTTTCAGGTAAAGATATAGACAGCAAGGGTGGAGAGAGGGATAACCACCGGTTAAAGAGGTGTGAATTCTCTCAAATCAGGAGAGTTAGAAGGATTTTGCAAACTCAGAGAGTATGGTGAGGGTTGTGTGTCCTGTGGCTTGAACCCAGGATCCCGGTTGAGGCTTTCATCATGCATGTGGAAGTTGCCTGTCAGTTTCTTGCTCGGCGATTCTGCTTTGTCGTGTGCCATGAAGATACCCGAAGATCGGAGGCTGAGTGCCCTTGACTGCGGAAGTGTTGCCCGATTGGAAGGCAATACTGCAGCCTGGTGAGGCCGCACGCACTTTCCGATGGTCTAGTGATAAGGATTCGGCGCTTTTCACCGCCGTGGCCTGTATTCGATTCCCAGCCAGGCAAGCTACTTTCCATGCCCAAAACAAAGGAATTTCATTCCCAAAAGAAATTTGGTATGTAAGCTATGATTCTCACCAGCGTTTACAGATGCACCAAAGAAGCATTCTTCCTGAGTCTATCACAGTTTGGTATGGATCCTGCTCTGCCTAATACCGCAAGGAACTACAAAATGTTATAAATGTAGCCCAATCCATCACGCAAACCAGCCTCCCATCAATTGACTCTGTCGACACTCCCCGCTGCCTCGGCAAAACAGCCAGCATAATTAAGGACCCCACGCACCACGGACATACTCTCTTCCACCTTCTTCCGTCGGGAAAAAGATACCAAAGCCAGAGGTCACGTACCAACCGACTCAAGAACAGCTTCTTCCCTGCGGCTATCAGACTTCTGAATGGACTTATCTTGCATTAATTTGATCTTTCTCTCCACTCTATCTATGACTGTAACACTACGTTCTGCACTCTCTCCTTTCCTTCCCTGTGAACGGAATGTTTTATCTGTCGAGCGCGCAAGAAGCAATAATTTTCACTGAAGGCGAAAACATGTGACAAAAATAAATCAAATCAAGTGAAATGAAACAACTGATCAGATCACACCAGACTCTGGCGAAAGGCGTGTTTTTGCGCTGCAGGGATTACGTGGTTCTATGTTGCAGACACTGCTTGGAAATCTGTTTGGTTTTCGAATCCGTGGCCGAACCATGGACAGTAGAGCTTTAATTGAGCTTCTTAAAATTATCATCGGAGACAGAGAATAATTAACTTCAACTTCATGAGTTCAGAAACGGGTTGGAAACTTCGCTCATTTTCCGGTGGCTCACAGAAATATGCACCAATAAGATTTTAACTGAGGCAGCTTTGAGCAAATGTATCTATATCAAACAACTGATGAGATGGCCAAAGCCACAGAAATAATTTTTCCATGATCCTGTGAGATTGGGGGTGATATTTTCTGTTTTTGCTCAATCCGCACCTACCTCGGGCAATACAACAGACAATAGAATTAAAGAAAAGCATCTGAGCTGTAAAGCACTTTGGAAGTTCCAGCAGTTTGGAGAAAAAAAACGCATTTCAAGACAAGATAAAAGCAAAATACTGCCGCTGCTGGAATCTGAAACAACAAATGAAAATGCTGGAACATCTCAGCATGTCTGACATCATCTGTGGAGAGAGACGAGCTGAGATTGTCCAGATTGTTCAGATTTCAACACAGGCCGTCTTTCCTCCAGAATTAATAAGAACATGCAGTTTGAAATGAACGGCAAACGCACCTTTCTGTCTCCGCTTGATTCTTGTTTTTTTCATGCATCCATCTCATTCTCTTTCTTGCTAATCCAAAAGTCGGTTGGTGAAAGCCGCTGTTTGCTGCATTAAATGGGACTCTGTATTGGAGAAACGAACTGATCTCGTCCGAACTCAGTTGTCGCCCTAAAAGTGTAAGTGGCAAGTGTACAGTACGCAAAGCATCGCTTCTTCGTTAGTATAGTGGTTAGTATCCCCGCCTGTCACGCGGGAGACCGGGGTCCAATTCCCCGACGGGGAGCTTGTTGCATTTTTATTATGTCAAATTGTACACTCTGGTCGACTGAAGTTTGGACATCAGAGAGGGACACAACAGACAAAAATTGTTCACATTATATTGAACCTGGGACGGTGGAATTTCGAAATACTACATCTGTTGGCCATATCATTTTGAAATCTAGCCGTACCCTGCTTTCCTCTGTAATTAAATTGAATCATTTAAATTATGATAAATCAGCAAGGCTATGTTTTTTAAGTGAATGTATTAGTGCCGGTTGGCATTTTATTTTGAACCAAGTGGCATTTTGAATCACTGTTGTTTAGGATAGTAAGGATTGAATATCCAGCCTGCAGTCTGCATTGCACCTTTTGCTTGTACAGTGAGCATTAAACGCTTAGCACTCCCAGTTTCCTATGTGCCTTCACCCGACAACGTCTCCCTGCTCCGTCTCACAAGGCAGCCAACGTCGCACCTCCACTTTGTCTTTTGCCCATGGGAGGCTTATCGTGCCCAGTCCCCATTGTGTTTCACTTTGCTCAGTTATATTGCCCAGATTGCATCCAAAGAACAGTACAGTACAGCACAGGAAACAGGCCCTTCGGCCCTCCAAGCCTGTGCCGCTCCTTGGTCCAACTGGACCAATCGTTTGTATCCCTCCATTCCCAGGCTGCTCATGTGACTATCCAGGTAAGTCTTAAACGACGTCAGCGTGCCTGCCTCCACCACCCTACTTGGCAGTGCATTCCAGGCCCCCACCACCCTCTGTGTAAAAAAACGTCCCTCTGATGTCTGAGTTATACTTCGTCCCTCTCAGCTTGAGCCCGTGACCCCTCGTGATCGTCACCTCCGACCTGGGAAAAAGCTTCCCACTGTTCACCCTATCTATACCCTTCATAATCTTGTATACCTCTGTTAGATCTCCCCTCATTCTCCGTCTTTCCAAGGAGAACAACCCCAGTTTACCCAATCTCTCCTCATAGCTAAGACCCTCCATGCCAGGCAACATCCTGGTAAACCTTCTCTGCACTCTCTCCAGTGCCTCCACGTCCTTCTGGTAGTGCGGCGACCAGAACTGGACGCAGTACTCCAAATGTGGCCTAACCAGCGTTCTATACAGCTGCATCATCAGACTCCAGCTTTTATACTCTATACCCCGTCCTATAAAGGCAAGCATACCATATGCCTTCTTCACCACCTTCTCCACCTGTGTTGCCACCTTCAAGGATTTGTGGACTTGCACACCTAGGTCCCTCTGTGTTTCTATACTCCTGATGACTCTGCCATTTATTGTATAACTCCTCCCTACATTATTTCTTCCAAAATGCATCACTTCGCATTTATCCGGATTAAACTCCATCTGCCACCTCTCCGCCCAATTTTCCAGCCTATCTATATCCTGCTGTATTGCCCGACAATGCTCTTCACTATCCGCAATTCCAGCCATGTTCGTGTCATCCGCAAACTTGCTGATTACACCAGTTACACCATCCAAATCATTTATATATATCACAAATAGCAGAGGTCCCAGTGCAGAGCCCTGAGGAACACCACTGGTCACAGACCTCCAGCTGGAAAAAGACCCTTCGACCACTACCCTCTGTCTCCTATGGCCAAGCCAGTTCTCCACCCATCTAGCCACTTCCCCTTGTATCCCATGAGCCTTAGCCTTCTTAACCAACCTGCCATGTGGGACTTTGTCAAATGCCTTACTGAAATCCATATAGACGACATCCACGGCCCTTCCTTCATCAACCGTTTTTGTCACTTCCTCAAAAAACTCCACCAAATTTGTAAGGCACAATCTCCCTCTTACAAAACCATGCTGTCTGTCACTAATGAGATTGTTCTGTTCTAAATGCGCATACATCCTGTCTCTAAGAATCCTCTCCAACAACTTCCCTACCACGGACGTCAAGCTCACTGGCCTATAATTTCCTGGGTTATCCCTGCTACCCTTCTTAAACAATGGGACCACGTTCGCTATCCTCCAATCCTCAGGGACCTCACCCGTGTCCAAAGAAGCATACAGTTCCAACTTTTCTATTCTCCATTAATAATAAATGAATAAATAGAACCATCCCTTGATTAAACACTGTCAGCTTTTAGCGGGTGAGTTTCATGAAGTGCTGTGTGTGATGCCCGCCTTTATGCTTCTGTACAAATTCAGTCAAAGGAAAATTACCCAAATATATATTTAATTCTGCTTCTCACTCACAAAGAACTGAATGGGTGACAGATACAGTTTCAATAGTAGCTTTAAAAGGTAGAGAATGGAATTACAAATTTAAAATCCAAGGGCGACATCAATGCCTGAAGTGGTTTTCAGGCTGTGGCGACGAGAATAACAATGCACATTCTCAAATTTGGATAGTTCAAAACCATAGAATGAAGCCTCCATTGTGGATGAAGGGAAACTTTAAACTGTGCAGCTGTGCTGTGCTTCAGGAGCTTGTTTTCCAGAAATCTCCATTAATCGAAAATGCTGCCTCATCCGCTGAGCATTTCCAGCATTTTCTGTTTTTGTTTCAGATTTCCAGCTTCCAGCTTTGCGTTGTGTTCTGTGCAGCTGTTTCACTGGAACAGGGAACAGGCTCTGATCAGCCCTGTGACAGATAGAGTAGAATGTGTCTCCCGACTATCAAGCCTGCGAGATTTGCTTCCAAGCTGTACAGGAGAATGAGGAAGAGAGAAAGGGAGGATCATTCTGTGATGGACACATTTCCTGTATAAAGCTATATATTTCCACAGCTGTCTCAACAGACATAAGATGTTCCAACACGAGTTGCAATCAATGAAGTTCCTCTTCACAGTTCTTGACGCTTTAACTATGAGATTATTGAACTTAAGAATCGTTTCTACATTGTCAAAAATCCATATATGGACAAGTAAAATACGCTCCTCGCATTCGGCTCTGTGGCGCAATGGATAACGCGTAAGACTTCAAAATAATGGTAAGTTAGGCATTTAAAGCTTGTGGGTTCGAATCCCACCAGAATCCGACTTTTGATCAGATTAGTGGCAAACAGTTTGCTGTTTCATTGATGTGATTCAGCTTCGGCACCGACATTTCCTGCTCTGCCATCTCTCCGTGCTGTTTCTGTTAACTCGGCTCCCAGGGAAACACTGACTCGAGAATAAATCGCAAACGCCGGGGGCTTTCTTTAAGTTTGATACAACGTTCGCTGGTTGGGTAGAAATAGTAACTTCTTTTTCAATTAGATATTTCACTTCTTTTGGAAGATAAAAAAGATTAAAGAACACACACGCAACAACACAATTTATAAATAGCTGCAATCAATAAATAAATATCAGTGCCCTGCAACAACATTCTGATGTATCTGCTGCGCTTGTCCTTCCAGGCTGTCGTAGTCGTGGGTTTGGAAGCTGCTGGCAAAGGAGCCTTGCTGAGTTGCTGCAGTGCATCGTGGAGATGGTGCCCACTGCTGTAGTGGAGGGCGTGAATCTTTATGCGTGGGAAGCGAAAGAAGTGGGAAGCTTTGTCCTGGATGGTGCCAAACGTCTGCAGTGCTGTTCAAACCGCACTCACCCAGGCAAGTTATCTCAGGAAACCAAATGCTCCTCTTTACTCCCACAGTCCAAGGATGAGCAGGTGGGTGGATTGGCCATGCGAGATTGCTCCTTGGTCTTCAAGGTGCTTGTATAGGTAGATTAGCAGGGTGGATGTGTGGCGCCGCGGGGATAGGTCCTGTGTGCGATTCTCTGTTGGAGAGTCGATACAGACTCGATGGGAAAAATGGTCTCCTTCAGCACTGTTGAGATTGTATGATTGTAAGGCCATTCGACTGTGTTAGAAATTCCCTGAGGAAAAAAAATGGAAAGCTGTATTTGTAGAATTTACAACATTGGGTTTATTGCAGGTTATTGTTTTCTCTGCAAGATGATGAAAATACCTGAATCATGTAAATAAATAGTAGACATATTTGTGGGGAGTCTTGAAATATGTATTTGTTTCATCTTTGTAGATCATCCACTGTAAAGGTAAAGACAATATTGACGAGCAAGGGTGGGACATTGTGACTTGCACAATTGCACTGATCACTTGAAAGGACTCAAGGTTCTCGCTGGGATTTGAAACCGGGATCTACCTGTTTACGAGGCTGGTGCATTGCTCTATTTGCTCAAGTCAACAAAGAGCCAATTCCCACCCTTCGTGTTCCTTGCAAGAAGGCGCTATGATTGAGAGGTCTGAGCAACATGAACTATGCAATTGGAGGGTTTCATCCTGGTGACAGGAATATTTCTCCACAGCTGCTTTCGGAGCTGCTGAATATTTCCAGCATTTCCTGTTTCTGATTTTGTACCTTCATTACAGGAGTTCATTTACTGACAACCCAAAACTTGTCTCTTGGACGCAGCACCAGAGAGAGCTTTTCTGTGATCTTCACGCAGACAAGTTCACCCTTCACTTTCCTACACACGTGCTTTAAAATCGACTGTTTTTACACTGAACACCCTGCGGCATTGATTACAGAATCATAGAAGCCCGATAGTGCAGAAAGAGGCCATTTGGCCCATTTGCCTCCAAATCTCACCCCACCCTCCATCCGCACACCAGAGTCTCAGTGGTACAAGTGTATCGGAGGAATTCACAAAGACAAGGGATCACCGTGTTTATGAGGGAATATAAAGGATTAATCCAAACTCACAAACAGACTGATTATGTGCGAATCTCTCTCTCTCTCTCTCTCTCTCTCTCACACACACACACACACACACACACACACAGCCATGGCAGTTGGTGAAATTTGACATCAATGAAAACATCTGGATTTAAAAGTCCAATGACCACGAATCGATATTCATAAAATAACACAGCTGGTTCACTAATGTCCTTTAAGGAATGATCTGTTACCTGGTCTGGACCTAAATGTGGCTCCCCGACCCACAGCAATGTGGTTGACCCTGAGCTGCCCTCTGAGGCCACCTATCAAGCTGCTCAGTTCAAGGACAATTTAGGATGGGCAATAATTGCGGGCCCAGCCAGCGACACCCACATCCCAGGAATCAATAAAGAAAATTAATCAGTGATTTAAAATGAGGGGATACAGAAAGTCAGTGTCAAAAATTGACAGATACAGAATTAATTTATAAACTATTTGACAGTTCCGGAAGCTGACAGTCAGAACAAGTCACTTGTACACGCACAGTTCAGCTGACAGAATCAGAAAGATCCCAATCCTCATTGAGCAGCAAACAATGCGAAGCACAGTCTGAATACAGACAGGCGCACCACAGAAAGCATTAATTCTGGTTGCATCACAGCTTGCTGTGGCTCCTGCTCTGTCCAAGACCGCAAAAAAACCACAAAGTGTCGTGAAAGAAACCAGTCCATCACGCAAACCAGCCTCCCATCTATTGACACTTCCCGCTGCCTTGGAAAAGCAGCCAGTTTTATCATGGAGTGACGCACCCTGGTGCCCATCGAGGAAAAACTACAAAAGTCTGAGGACAGGCACTAACCAACTAAAGAACAGTTTCTTCCCTGCTGCCATCAGAATTTTGATTGGACTTATCTTGTAGTAATTTGTTTTTTCTCGACACGTTGCTATGACTGTAACACTACATTGTGCACTCTCTCCTTTCCTTTTATATGTATGGTATGCTTTGTCTGCACAGCTTGCAGTAAACATTACTTTTTACTGTCTATTATGTGACAATAATAAATCAAATCAAATAAAATCAAAGATTATGACACAGAAATAAAGGTAAAGCCGCCGTAGTTGCCAATGACCAGAGGCTGCTTTCCCCCTCAATGGGGAGAGCTTACTGGTGGTGATTTAGCCCAAGGGTTACCACACCTCATGCGAGGGGCAATGCTGGGAATATCTAACGTGCGATCTAATAGTACATCTGGATTTTGTTTGCAATAAATTTGTATCAACATCTTGATTTTGTTTTTAAATCCGAGGATAGTGTCCGACTCTAACAACCTGTCCTGCCACCTTCAATGATTTATACACAGGTTCACACATTTCCCGCTGTCCCTGCATCCCCATTTGGAATTATACCCTTTATTTTATATTGTCTCTTTGCGTTCTTCCAACCAAAATGAATCACTTCATTCTTCTTGCCACGTGCCCTCCCATTCCACCAGCATGTCTGTGTACTTTCGGAGTTCTATTGGAATTTCTGCAGCTCTTTTAACAACCACAGGACTCCTCAAAACATTTCACTGACAATGAAGTATTTTCGAAATGTAATCATTGTTGAATTGCTGAGCTTTTGAACTGTCTGTTCGACGAGGTCAGAAATTCCCATGTGGGGATTCGGAATAACGGCTCATGGTGTGTCTCTGTGGCGCAACCTGTAGCGTGTCATGGTCTGGTGAGACATTCAAAGGTAAAGTTTAAAGAAATCAGCTGTTAATAAACTTGCTGGCGGTTACAGCTGCGATGGTCGAGTGGTTAAGGCATTTGAAACCCAATGGGGTTTCTTCGCGGAGGTTCAAACCCTACCTGCAGCGAATGTGTTTGAAGCTGTTTATTCTCTTTGATCACTTCCAGAGGACAGGTCACTGACTGAAAAATGGATCGTTATTCCTATTGGACTTCGCGAAGGTATCGAAGAAATATTGACTGAACTGTTGGAAAAGAAGACAATTACAATATCTGTTTGATTTCTATCATTTGAGAGCCAATCGTGGCTCTGGGAGAGGAAGGGGTGAGGGCAGAGGTGCGGGAGATGAATGGGACACGGTTGAGCGCCCAGTCAAACACCGAGGGTGGGGATGGAGTCACCCTGGTTTCAGGAAGCTGGAGTCCATGTCAGGAGCGCTGCTTTGGAAAGAAGCATTAGGGGAAAAGTTGCGACAGAGGTACAGAAGCCAGGAGAATGGGGATGGCGTCCTTACAGGGCGCGGGGAATGAAGATTTGTACTCGACGTGTGAGTCGGTAGGGTTTTAATTACTGGTGGTCAGTCTGTGTAGAATTGGAAACAGAGAGGTCAAGGAAGGGTAGGGAAGCGTCAGAGATGGACCATGTGAATGTGCGACGGTGGAAACTGGAAGGAAAGTAGCTTTTTTTTTGTCCAGGTGCAGACGAGAGCAGGACGCGGCACCGATACAGTCATCGATGCAGCCGATTAATTTCGCTACTTTCCATGCTGCTATGTAACAATTGCAGGTTCGAGTCCTTTCTCTTTATACAGAAATCTGGTGGAACCTCCTGAAAACCGAGCTCTCGCCCGTTAACTGAAATCCACCGTTAGTTCCAAACAGAATTACTTCCCTTGTAACTTTGTTCATTTAACTCTCACTTATCTTTGTATTTTTAGATTAGAACTATTCCACAATGTATGTTTGATCTGGATAAATTGTTAATGTTCCAAACTACAACAAAATGATTTGCATCAATCGGCGAATTGAAATTCTGCGGCGGGAATTCTAATCTCCTCAGGAAGAGATTTAATGCTGAGCTGAATGAACTGTTTTTGTTTGCAGGGATGAAAGGTGATGTCACTGGGCTGGTAATCCAGAGGCCCGCGCTAATCTTTGGGGACACAGAGTAAATCCCACCATGGCAGCTGGTGAAATTCAAATTCACTGATTTAACACATAGGCACATGGATAGAAAACAGAAACAGGAGAAGGCCATTCGGCCCAAACAAACCTGGAATTGAAAGCAAGCCTCAGAAATGGCGGCCTTGAAATTTCCGTCGATTCTTTTCCCACAGAAAACATTTGCACAGAACAACAGAGAAGATTTCACACAAAGGGAAAACTTCTGCTCAAGACGGATCATATTTACAAACCAGGAACACATTTACAGAACAGGGTAATTTGTCAGAACCACAGTGAAGATCTGTCAACGACAGATTCACAGTTCCAAACAGAGAGATCAGATACACAGCAGAGAGCACAGTTACACAACAGGAAAGATATTTCAAAACAGGGCCTATCTTTGTGTAACAGAAAATCCCTTTTCATATATAATCAGCTTTTCCATCTCAGTATCTTGCTGGTTTGCTCGAAGCTTTTCTGTCTCTCATTGTGTGTGTGTCCTAATAGTCTTTTACTGCTGTTCTGTCTGTCTTTCTCTGTCTCTTACATTCGGGGTGATGTTATGTGTTATTATCCAGCCATTGTGAACTTCCCAACACGTGGGCCTTGTTTGAAATAAAAAGAGACAGTGAATAGTTTCCTGGCTCGCGGGCAGCAGTAATAAGCAGAGTGGCGCAGTGGAAGCATGCTGGGCCCATAACCCGGAGGTCGATGGATCAAAACCGTCCTCTGCTATCACGTACTCACTGCATCAAGAAGAAGCGTTCTGCTGCTGCCCAAGGGCAAATCTGGGTTTTCTCGACAGTAAATTTACCTCATCACCTTGATTTCCATTAACGAGTAGCACAGCGTATTTGTCTCAGTTGGTTGGACAGTTTATTCAGCCAGCAGCGCGGGATCAATTCCAGTATCGGTTGAGATTGTTCATGAAGGCCGCGCCTTCTCAGCCTTGCTCTTCGCCTGAGGTGTGAATTCTCCGCTCAAATCACCACCAGTCAGCTCTACCCATTGATGGCTCCCAGAAACAACTGGGACTGTGTACCTTGCTTCAATTTTACAAACAATGGACGAATCATATCTCTGACACATTGTTTAAATATGAAAGCGTGCAAAAAATAAACTGAACATGCGAACTGGATCATCCCAAAAATTTCATTTGGATCATAGTTTTGGAATTTGTCGTTTCAGGAACAATCGCAAAGAACCAAAATCCAAAGACATGCGCAGAAAAGCTCCATCATTCGAACATGCAGCCCGTTACTCTGAAGTCAGACGCTCTACCGTTGCGCTACAAACTCACAGCATTGGCTGCTTTTTACATCAGGGTCATGTTCGGTGAATTCAAAACCAAACCGGGACCAGAGAGGTTAACTGCCTCTCTCTTTACGTTCTCTGGATTTACATCAAATGGAAAAGTAACAGCGAATCAAGATTAACGAGAAAGCAGAAATGCAACATTTTCCTGCGGGAGAAATGTGTTCTTTGTTACGGATGTTAAAACATTTGGGGAGCAATCACTGCATGACGAGGTAGCCGAGTGGTTAAGGCGATGAACAGAATCCATTGTGTTCTGTACGCGTGGGTTTGAATCCCATCCTCGTCGGTAGTGGATTTGTTCTATCGCCTTATTGCCTGTGAACTGATGATTCGTTCAGCGTATTGAGGATCACGGAACCAAATGAAGCTTGGACACACAGGCTTGAGGGGTGAATAGTCCAGAACAATTCGACGTTCCCATATTTCCAATCCGATGAGGAAGCTCGAGCTGACATTCAATTCAGGACACCAGTTTTGGACAGGAGTAAACTTGTGGTTTCAGAACCTCCAAAGCAGACGCCAGCTTCATTTGCGGCCCGAAAAGCAGATTTTGTCTTGCTCAGCCATGAGAACTAGTGCCGTATTAGCTGGGTTGGCCATGCTACAAAAGTCCCTCAGTGTCAGGGGACACTGTGAGGTTACGAGGATACAGGCTGGGCGGGATTGTTGTCGGTGCAGGCCCGATGGGCCGAATGTTCTCGTTCTGCCCTGTCGGCATTCTATGAAGTTCGAGGCGGCAGCTTCACTTCTCCGAGAGCATTGATACGCCAGTTCCTAATTTCTTCAAACTTTACCTAAAAAGCCAACTTCGATGAGATTCTGACCCACAACTTTTGAATGTTTCACCAGACAACCTTCTCTCTTCCACCTTCTTCCATCGGAAAAAGATACAACAGTCTGGGGTCACCTACCAACCGACTCAAGAACAGCTTCTGCCCTGCTGCCAGCAGACCTCTGAATGGACCTCCCTTGCATTAAGTTGATCTTTTTCGACACCCTAGCTATGACAGGATTTATTCCCACTTGGAAATAAGTGGACGTATCAGTGAGAGGCAACATGGTTTTGTGAAGGGGAGGTCGTGTCTCACGAACGTGATCGACTTTTTCGACGAAGTGACGAAGATGACTGATGAGGGTAGGGCAATGGATGTTGTCTACATGGACTTCAGTAAGGCCTTTGACAAGGTCCCTCATGGCAGAATGGTGCAGAAGGTGAAATCAGAGGTGAGTTGGCAAGGTGGATACAAAACTGGCTCGGTCATAAAAGACAGAGGTTTGCAGTGGAAGGGTACATTTCTGAATGGAGGGCTGTGAAAAGTGGTGTTCATGATGTGGAGATGCCGGCGTTGGACTGGGGTAAACACAGTAAGAGTTTTGTGGAGAGGGCGGCGTTGACCTGGGGTAAACACAGTAAGAGTGCAAGTGGTGTTCCTCACGGATCAGTGCTGGGACCTTTGCTTTTGTAATATATATATAAATGATTTGGAGGAAAATGTAATTGGATTGATTAGTAACTTTGCGGACGACACAAAGGTTGGTGGATTTGCGGATAGCAATGAGGACCATCAGAGGATACAGCAGGATATAGATCGGTTGGAGACTTGGGCGGAGAGATGGCAGATGGAGTTTAATCCGGACAAATGTGAGGTGATGCATTTTGGAAGGTCTAATACAGATAGGAAATATTACAGTAAATGGCAGAACCCTTAGGAGTATTGATAGGCAAAAGGATCTGGGTGAACAGGTACACAGTTCACTGAAAGTGGCAATGCAGGTGGAGAAGGTAGTCAAGAAGGCATACGGCATGTTTGCCTTCATCAGCTGGGGTATTGAGTTGAAAAACTGGCAAGTCTTGTTGCAGCTTTATAGAACCTGAGTTAGGCCCCACTTGGAATATAGTGTTCAATTCTGGTTGCCACTCTACCAGCAGGATGTGGAGGCTTTGGAGAGGGTACAGAAACGATTTACCAGGATGTTGCCTGGTATGGAGGGCATTAGCTATGAGGAGAGGTTGGAGAAACTTGGTTTGTTCTCACTGGAGCGACAGAGGTTGAGGGGCGACCTGATAGACGTCTACAAGATTATGAGAGGCATGGACAGAGTGGATAGTCAGAAGCTTTCTCCCAGGGTGGAATAGTCAATTATTAGAGGGCATAGGTTTAAGGTGCGAGGGGAAGGTTTAAAAGAGATGTACGAGCAGATTTTTTGCAGAGAGAGTGGAACTCGTTGCCGGGGGAGGTAGTGGAAGCAGATACGGTGGTGACTTTTAAGGGGCGTCTTGACAAGTACATGAATGAGATGGGAATGGAGGGATATGGTCCCCGGAAGGGTGGAGGTTTTCAGTTAAGTCGGGCAGCATGGTCGGTGCAGGCTTGGAGGGCCGAAGGGCCTGTTCCTTTGCTGTAATTTTCTTTGTTTGTTGTTTTTTATTATTTGTTCTATGATTCTTCATTCTGCATTCTCTCCTTTCCTTCTCTATGAACGGTATGCTTTGTCTCCACAGCGCACAAGAAAAATACTTTTCACTGTATACTAATACATGTGACAAGAAGAAATCAAATCAAATTAAATAAAACAATGATGAGAAGTCCTACATGGCATTCCTTGCGCCACAGATCCGCAGCTGCAGCGCTCATACTGCAACAAAGAGTGATCAGAGCAGAAAGTGGATCTTGCTGAAATAATAGGAAAATTCCAATTGGTTTCAGTTCAACATTTAAGCAAACGAGCAAATAAACGCGACACGTCCTGATAGGGAAAGGGTATCGTGGGGAAAAAAATCCGCCGTGGGGGCGGGGGGGGGGGGGGGGGGGGTGGCGGGGGGGGTGGGTGGCGGTGGGGTGGTGGATGCTGTTTTTGTGGTCTACATTGGGACAAACAACGTTATCTCTGTGAAATCGATTCTAAACATGAAATGTTCACTGATTTCTCATGATTAACTATAATCCTCTTTTACTAACATTGGCAAGACGAGGAAAAAGGACTAGGTTGGGGATTATCAGGAACGAGAAAATAAATTTAAGAACAGGTCCTCAAGGGTTATAATCTCTGGATTATTACCCGAGCCACATAAAAATTGGTATCGGGGTCATTGGCATAATGTAAGATTCACTGGACTGAAGCCTGGGGCTGATCATAGGTTCAAGGTGACGGGGTGGGGGGGGGGGGGGGGGGGTGGCGGCTGCGGGGGAGGTGTAACACGGGTATCAGAAGGACGTATTTTACGCAGAGGGTGGTGGGGGCCGGGAATGCGCTGCTGGGCAAGGTGGTGGAGGCGGACACACTGGGAACGTTTAAAACTTATCTAGATAGCCACATGAATGGAGTGGGAATGGAGGGATACAAAATAATGGTTTAGTTTCGACCAGGGAGTGGCGCGGGCTTGGAGGGCCGAAGGGCCTGTTCCTATGCTGTATTGTTCTTTGTTCTTTGTTCTTTTTTCTTTGTTACGAGGAGTGATTAGACAAATGAGGGCCTTTTTCTCTGGGGTTTGATTGCATTTTTCAGGATTTGATGGTGGGGGTCAATAGAACATAGAACAGTACAGCACAGAACAGGCCCTTCGGACCACGATGTTGTGCCGAGCTTTATCTGATACCAAGATCAAGCTATCCCACTTCCTATCATCCTGGTGTGCTCCATGTGCCTATCCAATAACTGCTTAAATGTTCCTAAAGTGTCTGACTCCACTATCACTGCAGGCAGTCCACTCCACACCCCAACCACTCTCTGCGTAAAGAACCTACCTCTGATATCCTTCCTATATCTCCCACCATGAACCCTATAGTTATGCCCCCTTGTAATAGCTCCATCCACCCGAGGAAATAGTCTTTGAACGTTCACTCTATCTATCCCCTTCATCATTTTGTAAACCTCTATTAAGTCTCCCCTCAGCCTCCTCCGCTCCAGAGAGAACAGCCCTAGCTCCCTCAACCTTTCCTCATAAGACCTACCCTCCAAACCAGGCAGCATCCTGGTAAATCTCCTCTGCACTCTTTCCAGCGCTTTCACATCCTTCTTATAGTGAGGTGACCAGAACTGCACACAATATTCCAAATGTGGTCTCACCAAGGTCCTGTACAGTTGCAGCATAACCCCACGGCTCTTAAACTCCAACCCCCTGTTAATAAAAGCTAACACACTATAGGTCTTCTTCACAGCTCTATCCACTTGAGTGGCAACCTTTAGAGATCTGTGGATATGGACCCCAAGATCTCTCTGTTCCTCCACAGTCTTCAGAACCCTACCTTTGACCCTTTAATCCACATTTAAATTAGAGAGGAATGATTTCTGCTGGTGGGGGCTGGGAGGACCCTGAGACCTGGTTTGCGGGGAGGATGGGTAGAGAGAGAGAGAGAGAGGGTCAGCGTTTAACACCGGGAGACAGACCGGACAGGAGAGAAGCTGGGTAACCCTTGAGGCCGCTCCAAGTTTGGGAATCTTGGCCTCCCCCAAAAGGGAATCAGTGAATTGTTCACCCAAGATCGATAGCTTCTTGTTAACAGTGGTTATTAAGGGTGAGGGGGTAAAGGGGTGAAGGTGGAGATTGGAAACCAAGCCGTCTTCACCTTCTTGAATAACACAGCTGGCTCGAGGGACTGAAAGGACTTATCCAGCTCCCATGCCTTGCGAGCAGATATCTCACAGCACTTTGGGGGCTGCAGAAGGTTACAGAGATAGGGAGGATTGTAGTGGTTGGTGGAGGTAGGAGAGAAAACAATTGTTGTACTGTCTAGAAGAGGTTACAGAAAGTTGGAGGGGTGTAGGAGCTGGAGGCGATTATAGAGATAGAGAGGGTTGTAGTGACTGGAAGGCATTACAGAGATAGGGTGGTTCGTAGAGGCTGGAGGAGGCTATAGATATAGGGAGGGGCATACGGCCTGGAGGAGGTTACAGACATAGGGTGGGATGTAGGGGGCTGGAGGAAGTTACCAAGATAGGGAAGGTGTATGAGCTGGAGGAGGCTACCCAGATAGGGCGGGTGTAGAATGTGGAGGAGGTTACAGAGATAGAGAGCGGTGTAGGCAGCTGGAGGACGTTACAGCCATAAAAAAGGTTGGTGGGGCTGCAAGATGTTACAAATATAGGGAGGGTTGTAGGGGCTGGAGGAGGTTACAGAGATATTGTGATATAGATATAAGAACAAAGAACAGTACAGCACAGGAAACAGGCCCTTCGGCCCTCCAATCCTGTGCCGCTCCTTGGTCCAACTAGACCAATCGTTTGTATCCCTCCATTCCCAGGCTGCTCATGTGACTATCCAGGTAAGTCTTAAACGATGTCAGCGTGCCTGCCTCCACCACCCTACTTGGCAGCGCATTCCAGGCCCCCACCACCCTCTGTGTAAAAAAACGTCCCTCTGATGTCTGAGTTATACTTCGCCCCTCTCAGCTTGAGCCCGTGACCCCTCGTGATCGTCACCTCCGACCTGGGAAAAAGCTTCCCACTGTTCACCCTATCTATACCCTTCATAATCTTGTACAGGGATATAGATATGCAGAAATGACGATATTTTATTTCCGATTTTTCAAACAACAAGAGGAAATAGATTAATTCGCGATAAATTCGCTGGCAGTATTCCGATGGATTTAAAGTTAATCCCGAGAGAGGTATTAATGGTGGCCGATGTAACCCAGGATGCAGCGCGTTAATGAATACGATCTATCTCGTTCCGAATGGTTCACACTGCGCAGGCGCTATTTGGCCTCGCCCCGGAAGATCGTCCGTCTACGTGGGGCATGCGCAGTGCGGCTCCCGGAAGCTGAGCGGAACTGTGCAGGAGCTCCAACAGCGAGTCTCAGCTGCTCTCAGAGTCCGAATCAAAGCCACCGGGTGCGGCATCGCGAGACGGATGGTGCAGCGAGGCCATCCTCACCGTCCCACATGGAATAGTGTGAGTGAGAGGAAACAGAGTAGTGGTTAATGGTTGTTTTTCAGACTGGAGGAAGGTTTCCAGTGGAGTTCCCCAGGGCTCGGTGTGAGGAGCCCTGCTCTTCCTGATATATATTAATGACACACAGCTTGGTGTACAGGACACAAGCTCAACATTTCCACACGCCACCAAACTTGGAGGCATTGGCAACTGTGAGGAGGAAAGTGGGAAACTTCAAAAGGACACAGGCAGCTTGGTGGAATAGGAGTGGTGCAGTGGTTAGCACTGCTGTCTCACAATGCCAGGTTCAATTCCTGGCTTGGGTCACTGCGGAGTCTGCACACAATCTCTCTGTGTCTGCATAGGTTTCCTCCCAGAGTCTGAAAAACGTGCTCGTTTGGTGCATTGGTCATGCTTAATCCTCCCTCAGTGTACCCAATCAAGCACCGGAGCGTGGTGGCCAGAGGATTTTCACAAAAGCTTCATTGCAGTGTTAATGTAAGCCTACTTCTAACACTAATAAATAAACAAACTTTAAAACTGGCAGTGAGGAAACTTCCAGCACCGATTGCCCTGTGGCTGCCCCTGGGGGGGTCATGTCCGCTCTCAGTGCCTGGGCAAGTCAGTGTGTTGGATAGAGCGCTTTCTGGGGTGCAGGGAATTGTTTTTGTTCATTCACGTACTGTGGGTGTCGCTGGCTTGTTAGGCCATTTCAGAGGGGATTTAAGAGTCAGCCACATTGCTGTGTGTCTGGAGTCACCTGTTGGCCAGGGCAGGTCATGTAGGCAGATTTCCTTCCCGAAAGGGACATCAATGAATCAAATGGGTTTTTTACAGCATGGCCATCATTAGGCTTTTGATTCCAGATTTTTATTGAGTTCATATTTCACTCTTTGCTGTGGTGATATTCAGGTCCCATTGCATTACACTGGATCTCTGGATCACTAGTCCAGCGACAATACCACTACGCCATCATGTGGGAACTGTGGCTGCCATTGGCAGATATCAATAAGTGTTTTATTGCAGGATGATTGTCAGTGAGCTGAAACATGAACTCTGTTTCTCTCTCCACAGATGCTGCCTGAGCCCATGTGTGTTCCCAGAATTTTCACCTTGTTTCAGATTTCCAGTGTCCACATAATTCTACCGGTGAATCATTGCAGCTGTTGCTCAGAAAACTGAAGCCAGAAATAGACAAATTAAAAACCATTTTTAATCAGGGTGGATGTTGGACGTGGCAGTCAGTCGCTCACTTTCTGTGAAGGTATGTTCTTGTTGGCTGATTTTGAACTGGATTGTAAATTGAGGAGATGCTGATGGATTTGTGATAAAAGATCACTAACTGTTTCCTACACAGTGACAGAGACATTGCATGCTCACATATGATGGACAGAGAATCAAATCCACGCAGATGCAATATCAGACTGAGTTAATTCCACACTGAAATACAGTAACAGAGACTGACAGACACAGAGTGAGTCCCACACTGACATAAAATCAGAAAAGAAAATGGAGCAGGAGAAGGCCATTCAGCCCATTAGGCCTGCTCTGCCATTCAATAAGATCATTGCTGATCTGATTGTGCCTCAACTCCTCTTTCCTGCCTGTCCCCACAATGCTTGACTATCTGATAAATCAAAACTATGAATAACTCAGACTTGAATCTATTCAATGACCCAACCTCCACTTTCTCAGTAACAGTGAATTATCAAGATCATAAAGATCTATTGTAATTATCAAGATCACTTTTAGAGAATAACTTCCTCCTCATCTCAGCTAGATTAATTGGCGTAGCTTCAGGCCCTTACTCTCAGGAGCATAGGATATATCTCCTCATTGCATGACATTGTTTGTGAAGCAGGTTCAGGGGACCGAATGGCCTGCTGCTAATTGATTAAAATGTTTAGTGATGGTGGTATAGTGGTGAGCATAGCTGCATTCCCAGCAGCTGACCCGGCTTCGAATACCGGTCATCACAGTCTGTTGATCTTAACTCAGGATGTGGAGATGCTGGTGTTGGACTGGGGTAAACACAGTAAGAAGTTTAATAACACCAGGTTAAAGTCCAACAGGTTTATTTGGTAGCAAAAGCCACACAAGCTTTCGGAGCTCCAAGCCCCTTCTTCAGGGGAGTGGGAATTCTGTTCAACACCTGAACAGAATTGTTCCTGGGAATTCTCACCTGAAGAAGTGAAATTTCTTCACCAGTGAAATTCTATAATCTCCATTTAAATAAGAAACACTTTATTTTAAACTGTTTCCTCTCGTTCTAGTTTCCCCCACAAATGGCAACATCCCTCTCAGCATCTGCCCTGTCAAGCCCCCTCAGGATCTGATATGTTTCAGTAAGATCATCTCTCATTCTTCCCAACTTGCTTCAACTTTCCTCATAAGATAACTCCTTCATCTCAGGAATCAGCCCAGTGAACCTTCACTGAATTGCCTCTAATGCAAGTATATCCCTCCTTAAATAAGCAGATGAAAACTTTACACCGGATTCTTACTTGTTGTTGCACCAATGTCCTGTAGTTGTAGCAAGATTTCCATAATTTTAGACTCCATCCCTCCTGGAATTAAGGTCAACATTCCATTTGACTTTCCAATTATTTGCCATATCTGCAAATTAACATCCTGTGATTCATGTACAAGGACAGCCAGATATTTCAGGATTGCCATTTCTCTCCACTTAAACAATGTTCTTTTTTCCTATTCTTCCCACTAAACTGGGAAACCTTTTCCTACATTGTATCTTGCCTGCTAAATTTGTGCCCACTCACTTAACCTGTCTGTATCCCCTTGCAGACTCTCTGTGCCCTTCTCACAATCTGTTTTCCCACCTATCTATTGTCTCAAAATTGGGTGATGGTCTGTCCTTCTTCTGAGTCACTCATATTGATTGTAAATAGCTGAGAACCCAGCACTGATCCAGGTGGCGCTCAATTCGCTGCAGTTTGCTAAGTTGACAGTGACCCACTTCCATACAGTAAGAGACTGACAGACAGAGATTTACTTACATTATTACAGATTGACAGAGTGAATTCAAAATACAGTAACACAAATTATCAGTGTGTTAATGCCACACTAAAATACAGTAATGGAAACTAAGGTATAGAAACACAGACTGACAGAGGGAGTTAATTACACATTCAATTCCACCAAGAGAGACTGGGAAAGAGCTAATGCTGCATTTATATACAGTAACAAAGACTGACGGTGAATTCCACTCTCGCATGCAAAACAGAGCTGAACAGAGAGTTAATACCCCATTCACAGACAGCAATAGAGAATAACAGATACAGAATTAATTCCATCCTCACGTACACTAATGAAGATGGACAGAGAAGTAATGGCTGAAGTTGCTTGAGTTCCAGATGACCAAGGCTGCTCTCCTCTTTCATGAATAACCTCATCCAGTACAGGAATTGAACCCATGCTGCTGGCATCACTCGACATCACAAACCAGCCATCCAGCCAACTGAGCTAACTAACCAACCGATCAGTTAGTCTCTGTTTCTCTGTTTCAGTGTGAAATTACCTCTGTCCTGTCACTGGGGTCGGTTTGCTCAGTTGGCTGGGTGGCGGGTTTGTGGTGTGGAGTGACCCCATTCCCCAGCAGCAGATCCAGCAATGCTTCCTTCCTCGTTTGACCAAGAACATTCCGGTCAAGCAAATTCTGTTGAACACAATTCACAAATTCCCAGATATATGAATGTGTGAATTAGGAGCAGGCATAGGCCACTTGGCCCCTCCAACCTGCTCCACTGTTCAATAAGATAATGGCTGATCTGATTGTAATATCAAACCTACATTCCTGCCTACCCCTGATAACCTTTCACCCCCTTGTTAAACAAGACTATATCGAGCTTTGCCTTAAAAATACTTAAATGTTGCTTCTGCTTCCTTTTGTGGAAGAGAATTCCAGAGATTCACGACCCTCTGAGAAAAAATACTCTCCTCATCTCCACCTTATGTTTCGCAGTGACTCCTAGTTCTAGATTCTCCGACAAGAGGAAACATCTTCTCCATATCCACCCTGTCAATACACCTCAGGATCTTAAAGGTTAAGATCAAGGCACCTCTTACTCTTCTTTACTCTCGTGGATCTAAACCCAACCTCTTCAACCTTTCTTCACAAGACAACCCGCTCATTCCTGGTATTAGTCCATTAAACCTTCTCTAAACTGTTTCTAGCACATTTACATTTTTCCTTAGATATGGAGAGCAGTACTGTACACAATACTCCTGATGTGGTCTCACCAATGCCCTTACAACTGAAGCGTAAACGCCTTACTTTTGTCATCAATTCCCTTCACAATAAACAATAACATCCTATTAGCTTTCCTACTTAATTGCTGGACCTCTATACTTGTCTTTTACGATTCATGCACGAGGACAACCAGATCCCTCTGCACATCAGAGCTCCATAATCTCCCACCATTTTGATAATGCACTTTTTATTCTTCCTGCCAAAATGGATGGTTTCATATTTGCCCACATTATGTTCCATTTGCCAGATTTTTGTGCGTTAACTTCACCTACAATGTCCCTTTGTAGCCCGCTTGTGTCATCTTCACAATTTATTTTCCCACCTATCCATTGTGTAATCAGCAAATTTATCAACCTTACCTTCAGTCCCTTCATCCAAGTCATTTATATAAATTGTAAAAAGTTGAGGCCCCGGCACTGATCCCTGTGGCACATCATTCATATCCTGCAAACAAAAAAATATCCACTGACGCCAATTCGATTTCCTGTTACCGAGCAAATCCTCATTCCATCCCAATATGATACCTGCTACACCATGAGCTTTTGTTTTTCACAACAACCTTTCATATGGCAAGTTACCAAATCACAGAATTTCTACGGTGCAGAAGGAGGTCATTTGGCCCATCATGTCTGTACCGGAGCTTCATAGAAATGAATCATAGAAACCCTACAGTGCAGAAGGAGGCCATTCGGCCCATCGAGTCTGCACCGACCACAATCCCATCCAGGCCCTACCCCCCACATATTTACCCGCTAATCCCTCTAACCTACGCATCTCAGGGGCAATTTTAACCTGGCCAATCAACCTAACCCGCACATCTTTGGACTGTGGGAGGAAACCGGAGCACCCGGAGGAAACCCACGCAAACACGAGGAGAATGTGCAAACTCCACACAGACAGTGACCCGAGCCGGGAATCGAACCCGGGACCCTGGAGCTGTGAAGCAGCAGTGCTAACCACTGTGCTACCGTGCCGCCCACTTCTGGAAATCTAAGTACAGTACATCCAGCTTCTGGAAATCTAAGTACAGTACATCCAGCAGTTCCCCTTTATCCACAGCACATGTGACTCCTTCAAAGAAATCCAATCAATTGGTCAAACATGATTTCCATTGCACAAAACCACAATGGTTAAACAAAAGCCTGAATACTTTGAATGTTTCCAAGTGCGTTACATTAACATCTTTAATAATGGCTTCTAACATTTTCGGTCTGAGAGATATTTGGCAAACTGGCCTGAAGTTTCCTGCTTTCTGTCTCCCTCCCTTTTTGTATAAAGGAGTTGCATTTCCTATCTTCTAATTTAATTGAATCTTGCCAAATGAAGGGAACTTTGAACAATTGATGCATCGACTATCTCATTCGCCACTTCTTTCAAGACCTCAGGGTGCAGTCCAACAGCCCATGGACCCAACAATTGGCTCATACACTTCCCTGGTGATTGTAATTTTTGTGAGCTACTCCCACCCTTCAGTTTCCTGATTTACAGCTATTTCTGGGATGTTACTTCTATCGTGAAGACTCGTAATTGTTTAATTCATGTGTCATAGTACAGCTTTCCATTCAGTTCCCAAGACACACTTTCTATGGGACCAACATTCACTTTGTTAAATCTTTCCTTATTTAAATATCAACAGAGAATCTGACTATCCATCTTTATATTACTAGTTAGCTTTCTCTCAAGTTTTTCCCTCCTTATCAATCTTTTTGTCATTCTTTGATGTTCTTTATATTCTTTCCAATCTTCTGACCTGCCTCTCCTCTTTGCGCAAAGATGTCTCCTTTTTCTTTAAGATTAATATTTTCTCCAAATATTCTTGCTAACCACAGCTGACAGAGCCTTCCCATGTAATTTATGTTGTTCTTTGGAATGTATCTTTTGTTTGTATTTTGAAGTATCCCCTTAAATGTCTGCCACTCAGCCTCTATTGATCATAGAATCATAGAAACCCTCCAGTGCAGAAGGAGGCCATTCGGCCCATCGAGTCTGCACCGACCACAATCCCACCCAGGCCCTACCCCCACATATTTACCCGCTAATCCCTCTAACCTACGCATCCCAGGACTCTAAGGGGCAATTTTTAACCTGGCCAATCAACCTAACCCGCACATCTTTGGACTGTGGGAGGAAACCAGAGCACCCGGAGGAAACCCACACAGACACGAAGAGAATGTGCAAACTCCACACAGACAGTGACCCAAGCCGGGAATCGAACCTGGGACCCTGGAGCTGTGAAGCAGCAGTGCTAACCACTGTGCTACCGTACCGTGATCTTTCCCTTAAGCAACTTGCCAGTTCACTTTAACTAGCTCCACTTTTATGTCCTCATAATTGCCCTTATTTAAGTGTAAATACTCATCTTGAACTCAATTCTCTTCCTCATCCTGAATGTAAAGTCAATCATTTTATGATTACTACTACTTCAGGATGCCTTCACAATGAGATTATCAATCAGTCCTGTCTCATTGCACAATCCCAGCTCCAGTACAGCACCACTCTATAGTTCTTGTACATCTGTAATCTCCTTGCAGATTTGCTCCTCTGTCACTTTATCAACATACCTCCCTTTTTTCCCTTCTCTATCATTTCTGATCACTTAGTATTGAATAGTAAGCATGCAGCCCCCTCCATTTCGACACTTCTATCTGAATGTCATTGAATTGTTGTAGCGCCTACCGCCACTGATTATGCATCTGTTACACAGACACTGAGGCCTGCAGTCACTGGGGTTCCTTTGTGGCTGTTCATTATGATTATATACTGAGATTTAATTGAAGGCCTGTGTATTGTTCCCTCATTGTACTTGGGTTACAAAGAATACATTATTCCTGACAGGCAAATCATTGAACCAATCAAGGTTAGTTTGAAGTTTCTTCCACCTGAGTTGCAATGAACAGTGCAGCGAGTTCCTCACATGCAGTATGCATGTTCTCTCTCTCAGTGCATCAGTTCCACAGTCTCAGGCAACGGAACTAGTTCCAGAGACACATTTTCAATCCAACAATCAATCAGAGCAGGAGAAACAGACATTGTCTCCATGTCTTCCCAAGTCAGTACCACTGACAGGTTGATAGATAAATCCCAGTCCGAATTCTCAGCCGCTATCAGATTGTCAGTGTGTCTGTCAGACAATATGACAGAATTAGCTGCAATTCAATTAAATACCAGATAGAACTGAATGATAGTATAACCTGAGACACCAACTGTGATTAAAATAAGAATTCATATAAATTTGATGAGTAAAGATTGAGATATAGATCACAAACCGAACTAATGCCTCATAGTCTATGGCAAATATTCTATTCTTGCAGTGAAAACTGAGCTCAACATTCGAGTATCAACTCCTTACAAACAGAATGAATAATGAAGGCATCAATTTGAGTAATAAAATTTGAATAACACTTTATTTCACTTTGCAATGATTGTGAGATGAAAAGATCCATGCTCCGTCCCAATTGTGTCCAAATAGAAAGTGATTTAAAACTGAGTGAAACTCTCAATTATTTCATTAAAACCCACAGCATTAATGGTCTGTTTCTGTGCTGAAATTTCAACATGGAATAAACTCAGATTGTTAAACAGTCCCAGATCCTGAGGTTATGTAATGAATCCCACACTGTCAAAGCAGCAGAGACGACAGATTCAGAATCATTGTCAAGCACTTGTCCATTACCAGACACTGACTGATGCAGACTGTTACTGAACTCACTGACACTCCCTGAGCCTGATCCTGAATGGCACTAATCAGTCTGACACACGTATATGGTGCCACTGATCGTCAGAAATCAACACAAACCCACATAAACTGATGAAGGTGACCACGCACTACACACCCCATATTAAAGAATGGGAGTTACAGACCCACATTTTCAGACAGGTTTTCCACATTCCCACAGAGGATCTCTGATTTATAATAAAATAATCCCACTCTTAAAACTCCCACCAGGTCCTGACAGAAACAGAATGAATTGCACATTCACATACAGCAGAAGAATCTGATGTGCGTAATCAACACAGTCAAACACACAGAGAGACATAGTTGTTACACCATTGAAATAGGATTTTGGGCCTGTCACGTTCTGGCTCTCCAAGTGAGAACACACCTCGGGCCATTCATCTACCTCCTCCCCACATCTCTGTACATTCTTCATTTTCAATTCTTTCTTGAATCCCTCAATTGAAGCTGCCTCTCGTGCACTGTCAGGCCCCACATCCCCAGATCATAACCACTCGCTGCATGGCAAAGTTTCTCCTCCTGTATCCATTCCTTCTTTCCCCAATTCCCTCAAACCTGTTCCCTCTGCTTCTCAATCCTTCCAGCAGTTTCTCTCTGTCAACTCTGTCCAGACTCCTCATGATTCTGAATACTGTTATCAAATCTCCTCTCAACCTGCTCTGCTCCAAGGAAAGTGGTCCCAACTTCCCCAGTGTATCTCAATAATTGAAGTTCCTCATCCTTCACAATGTGACACACTTACATATGTTAGAGGCTACATATATTCATATGCAGAGCCCTGACAATTGATCCCAATCTCACAGACAGCACCACTTTCAAAAACAGCACTGAAGATAAACAGATGCAGAATTGGTGTCAAAGATTCCCAGATTTTGAGAATGATTCCCACATTCCCATTCAGTGCCAGTAGCTGACAGATACAGACTGAATTCCACTATCATATTGAGCAGCAGAGCACACTCAATGCCACAGACTGAAAGATATCCAGTCAAAATCACACTGATTCACACTGCCAGAGACTGACAAATACAGGATGAATCTCTCAGACAGTTGCAGAGACTGATAGGTACAGAATAAACCCAGTTCCCCAAATTGTGGCCGAGAAGGACAGCTACAACATTAATCCAAAACTGGCATATCATCGCAGGGAGAGAATGAATCCCGCGCTCACTCTCAGCCCCCACTAACTGGCAAATACACAATGAGTCTCCATCTGTCACATGCAGTCCCTGGGACTGAAAGATACAGAATGAACCCCACCTTCACAAACCAACATAGTGAGTAAATCCCACACACTCTGTATCAGAGTGAGTAAATCCCACACTCTCACTGTATCAGAGAGTGAGTAAATCCCACACTCACACAAAGTATCAGAGAGTGAGTAAATCCCACACTCACACACTGTATCAGAGAGTGAGTAAATCCCACACTCTCACACTGTATCAGAGAGTGAGTAAATCCCACACTTCACACACTGTATCAGAGAGTGAGTAAATCCCACACTTCACACACTGTATCAGAGAGTGAGTAAATCCCACACTCACACTGTATCAGAGAGTGAGTAAATCCCACACTCTCACACTGTATCAGAGAGTGAGTAAATCCCATACTCACACACTGTATCAGAGTGAGTAAATCCCACACTCATACACTGTATCAGAGTGAGTAAATCCCACACTCACACACTGTATCAGAGAGTAAGTAAACCCCACACACACACACTGTGTCAGAGAGTGAGTAAATCCCACACTCACACTGTATCAGAGAGTGAGTAAATCCCACACTCTCACACTGTATCAGAGAGTGAGTAAATCCCACACTCTCACACTGTATCAGAGTGAGTAAATCCCACACTCTCACACTATCAGAGAGTGAGTAAATCCCACACACACTCACACACTGTATCAGAGAGTGAGTAAATCCCACACTCTCACTGTATCAGAGAGTGAGTAAATCTCACACACTGTATCAGAGAGTGAGTAAATCCCACACTCACACACTGCATCAGAGTGAGTAAATCCCACACTCTCACACTGTATCAGAGAGTGAGTAAATCCCACACACACTCACACACTGTATCAGAGAGTGAGTAAATCCCACACTCACACGCTGTATCAGAGAGTGAGGAAATCCCACACTCTCACGCTGTATCAGAGAGTGAGTAAATCCCACACTCTCTCACTGTATCAGAGTGAGTAAATCCCACACTCTCACACTGTATCAGAGAGTGAGTAAATCCCACACTCTCACAGTGTATCAGAGAGTGAGTAAATCCCACTCTCACACTGTATCAGAGAGTGAGTAAATCCCACACACACTCACACACTGTATCAGAGAGTGAGTAAATCCCACACTCACACGCTGTATCAGGGAGTGAGTAAATCCCACACTCTCACGCTGTATCAGAGAGTGAGTAAATCCCACACTCTCTCACTGTATCAGAGTGAGTAAATCCCACACTCACACACTGTATCAGAGAGTGAGTAAATCCCACACTCTCACACTGTATCAGAGAGTGAGTAAATCCCACACTCACACTGTATCAGAGAGTGAGTAAATCCCACACTCTCACACTGTATCAGAGAGTGAGTAAATCCCACACTCTCACACTGTATCAGAGAGTGAGTAAATCCCACACTCTCACACTGTATCAGAGTGAGTAAATCCCACACTCATACACTGTATCAGAGTGAGTAAATCCCACACTCACACACTGTATCAGAGAGTGAGTAAATCCCACACTCACACTCTATCAGAGAGTGAGTAAATCCCACACTCTCACACTGTATCAGAGTGAGTAAATCCCACACTCATACACTGTATCAGAGTGAGTAAATCCCACACTCACACACTGTGTCAGAGATTGGGTAAATCCCACACTCTCACTGTATCAGAGAGTGAGTAAATCCCACACTCACACTGTATCAGAGAGTGAGTAAATCCCACACTGTATCAGAGAGTGAGTAAATCCCACACTCTCACACTGTATCAGAGAGTGAGTAAATCCCACACTCACACACTGTATCAGAGTGTGAGTAAATCCCACACTCACACACTGTATCAGAGAGTGAGTAAATCCTACACTTCACACACTGTATCAGAGAGTGAGTAAATCCCACACACACTGTATCAGAGTGAGTAAATCCCTCACACACACACTGTGTCAGAGAGTGAGTAAATCCCACACACACTGTATCAGAGTGAGTAAATCCCTCACACATACTGTTTCAAAGTGCCAGGGACCCAGGTTCCATTCTACCTTGAGTGATTGTGTGCTGTTTGCACGTCCTCCCCTTGTTTGCGCTTCCTCGCATGCTCCAAACGTTGGGTGGATTGACCATGCTGAATTGCCTGTTCGTGTCCCAAATGTTTTGGTTCGGGGGATTAGCAGGATAAATATGTAGGTTATCAAGATAGGTTCTGGGTGGGATGCTGTGTCAGAGAGTCGGTGCAGACTCGATGGGCCAAATGGCCTCCATCTGCACAGTAGCGATTGTATGACAGTTAAGGCTGAAATAGACAAATTTTGGTTTCTCAGAGAATCAAGGAGTAAAGTGGAGATGAAACCCACGATCTGAAACTCTCCAAGCAGCTGGTACGCCCACATCTGGAGCCTGCACTGACAGTTTGGAATCCACACTTTCAAAGAGAAATACAGCTGATAGAGAGAGTGCAAAGATGTTACCAGGAAAAGGGGAGGCATTTGGGGAATATTCTATGAGGGATTTAAGAGTTATTGGATTGCAATCTTTAGAGAATGCTGATTAATGGTTCAGTTCAAGTTGATAAATTGATACATTTTAATTTGACATGGAAGTATTCTATGAAAGATCTGACACTGGGAAGTTTCGAAGAACGAAAGGACCTTGGCATGTTTGTCCATAAATCTGGGAAGGCGGAAAGGCAGGTTAATAGGGTGGTGAAAAAGGCATATGTCACACTCCCCTATATCAATCGGGGAATAGATTACAAAAGCAAAGAGGTCATGATGGAGTTGTATAGAACTGTGGTGAGGCCAAAGCTGGAGCACTGTGTGCGGTTCTGGTCGCCACATTATAGGAAGGACATTGAGCGGGTGCAGAGGAGATTTACCAGGATGTTGCCTGGGATGGAACATTTAAGTTATGTTGGATAGACTTGGGTTTTTTTCATTGGAGCAGAGAAGACTGAGGGGCGACCTGATTGAGGTGTTCAAGATTATTAGGGGCATGGATAGGGAGCAGCTGTTCCCCTTAGTTGCAGGGTCAGTTACGAGGGGAGACAAATTAAAAGCGAGGGGTGGGAGGTTTGGGGGGATGTGAGGAAAAACCTTTTTACTCAGAGGGTGGTGATGGTCAGGAATATGCTGCTTGGAGGTAAATAAATAAATGAGCCATGATCGAATTGAATGGTGGAACAGAGTCAATGTGCCATGTGGTCAATGTCTGTTCTGAATTGCTGTGTCCTTGTTACTGGAAGAGACGGATCCATGGATACTGAGGGAAATAAGGGTGGAAATTGCAGAGGCAATGGCTATTTTTTTTCTAACCTATCTAGTTATAGGGGTGGTGCCAAAGGACTGGAGAATTGCAAATGGTAAACACACCTCTTCAGAAAAGGCTATAAGAATTAGTCCAATCAGTTTAACATCAGCAATGTGGAATATTCTCCAAATAACAACCTGAGATAAAATTAACACTCACTTGTGCTAATGTACATTAATTAAGGAAAACCCCAATGTAATTACTAAGGATGAATTGTACTTGATGAACTTGCTCGAGATTTTCATGAGGGTGATGGAAAAGGCAAGGGTTCAAATCCCAGTCCTGACATTGTTTGGGGGAGGCAGTGGCGTCGTGGACAAGTAATCCAGAGATCCTGGGTAATGCTCTGGGGAGCTGGGTTCAAAACCCAAAAGGGCAAGTGGTGAAGTTTTAATTCAAGACAAATCTGGAATTAATTGTCGATTGTCATAAAACCCCATCTGGTTTACTAATGCCTTTTAGGGAATAAAATCTGCTGGGCAGGAGGAGTGTATTTGAATCAGCAAGTCTCGAGGTAACAAAAGCATGGATGAGGGTTTCAGGTACGGGTGAGTTCAGGTATTATCAACAATGTGTGAAGTTACACAGCTGGAAACAGGTGATCTTGATGCAGGTGTTCAGAATCTCATTTCTGTGTCTAATGATGTGCCAAGATTATGAAGGTTTGTTTCAGCCTCGACAGTGACCAGGGAGAGTGATGGAGTCATTGACTGGGAATGGAATTTGTGGTGGGACCTTTGGTCTTCTAGATATTTAATGGGGAATTCTCTGCTTATCTTGTACAGGATGTCGGATAAACAATCTAATAATTTAATAAGTGGGTTTGGTTCTGAGAGGTGATGGTGAGGTAGAACTGGTGATATCAGCATACATGTGAAAACTAGTACTGTTCTTCAGATAATGTCACCGAGGGGTAAGGTCTAGAAATAGGACGGAGCCAAGGATAGCTCCTTGGGGGATTCAGGAGGTAACAACACAGGAGTGGGAAGAGAAACCATTGCGGGTGATATTGTGCCTATGACCAGAAAGATAAGAATGGAACCAGGCGAGTGCAGTCTTACCCTGCTGCACAATCCCTCCTCATCCTTCTCAACCTGTCCATGCCTTTGACATGGTTGGCTGCACCATCCTGCTCCAATACCTTCCCACTGTCAGGTCAGTGTGCACAGCAGATGAAGATGTTAATGTACCTGACATCCTTGGGAAACGAATGATGAATGAAGGGCTGGGCCTCAGTAAACGGGTGTAGAGAAGGCCGAACTTCTCAATCATCTTCATCTCGGGCAGCAGCCCCTCCATCTCTGTGTGTGTGGTGAGATCAGTCCATTCTGCTCAGTCAGGAACACCCAGACTGACTGTAAGAGAGAGAGGCTGTAACGAGAACAAAACAATGGAGGAGATCCATTCAGAGTAACCAAGCCCTGGACCCAGACAGAGCACAGGAAGATCCCAGTATTTCTTCCTGGCCGATGCAGAGTGAGTTGTTCTAACCTGGTGTGGCACTGAGCCCCACACACACACCATAGGAGGAACCCAAGTCTCTCTGCTGATTGGTCTGACTACACGGGGTTTGCAGCGCCGCCACTGCTGAGATTGGGGAACTGCAGCGTGACATGTTTACATAGGAAGCCGCCATTTTTAACACTGAGCTGCGGATTGACAGCCGGGCAGGACAGGATTCCCGCTGCCAAAAGCCTTCACCCATCCGGAGTCCCCCCGCTGGCTCAGGATCCGGGCCCGGGGACTGAGGCCACTGGCCGGACATTTGCCGCCGCCCGGTGTCTGATGAGTCCAGTATAATCCCCACCCACTGTCCAATCACAGTCACCGGCCTGTGTCCGACAACTAAGGCAACTAATCAGCATTTGGGACATCCCTGTGATCCAATAGACGCTCTGCGCTGATTGAGTGACAGCTGCATTATCCAATCAGTGAGCTGCGTCTGTCTAATGTGCGCGAACAATGGAAATTACGCTTAATTCTGACTAATAGCAGAGTCATGATGTGGAGATGCCGGCGTTGGACTGGGGTAAACACAGTCAGAAGTCTCAACGTCAGGTTAAAGTCCCAACAGGTTTATTTGGTGGCAAACGCCACTAGCTTTTGGAGCGTTGCCCCTTCATTAGGTGAGTCGGAGTTCTGTTCACAAACATGGCATATAAAGACACAAACTTAATTTACAGAATAATGGTTGTAATGCGGGTCTTTACAGGTACTCGAGTCTTAAAGGTATAGACAATGTGAGTGGAGCGAGGGTTAAGCACAGGTTAAAGAGATGTATATTGTCTCCAGCCGGGACAGAGGACAAACACGGGACACGGCGGACAGAATACCCTTCGTCGTCCAGTACTTCCCCAGAGCGGAGAAGCTACGACATCTTCTCTGGAGCCTTCAACATGTCATTGATGAAGACGAACATCTCGCCAAGGCCATCCCCACACCCCCATTTCTTGCCTTCAAACAACCGCACAACCTCAAACAGACCATTGTCCGCAGCAAACTACCCAGCCTTCAGGAGAACAGTGACCACGACACCACACAACCCTGCCACAGCAACCTCTGCAAGATGTGCTGGATCATCGACACGGATGCCATAATCTCACATGAGAACACCATCTCCCAGGTACATACACTTGCAACTCGGCCAATGTTGTCTACCTGATATGCTACAGGAAAGGATGTCCCGAGGCATGGTACATTGGGGAGACCATGCAGGCACTACAACAATGGATGAATGAACACCGCTCGACAATCACCAGGCAAGTGTGTTCTCTTCCTATTGGGGAACACTTGAGCGGTCACGGGCCTTTGATCTTCGGGTAAACGTTCTCCAAGGTGGCCTTCACGACACACGACAGCGCAGAGTTGCTGAGCAGAGACTGATAGCCAAGTTCCGCGCACATGAGGACGGCCTCAGCCGGGATCTTGGGTTCATGTCACGCTATCTGGACCCCCTGCGACTTGCGTGGGCTTGCAAAATCTCACTAACTGTCCCGGCTGGAGACAATACACATCTCTTTAACCTGTGCTTAACCCTCTCTCCACTCACATTGTCTGTCCCTTTGAGACATGATTATCTGTAAAGACTCGCATTCCAACCATTATTTTGTAAATTGAGATTGTGTCTTTATATGCCCTGTTTGTGAACTTAAATGCCACTCACCTGACGAAGGAGCAGCGAGCGCTCCGAAAGCGAGTGGCTTTTGCTACCAAATAAACCTGTTGGACTTTAACCTGGTGTTGTGAGACTTCTTACTGTAATAGCAGAGAGACGTGCTTCGCTCAACACCCCACCACATTACAATTCACATCAGTCTGAGCCAATCGAAGAACGGCGCTGTAACACAGACACCAATCGCAATGCGGCGGTATTTTTCGACTCCAGCAGCATCCCTCCCAGCCCAGCGTCATTCAATTCAATCCGCGGCTGAAACCAATGAGAAATCAGAGAGCTGGAGGCAGGGAAAGAATCCTTAAACCAGGACCGCTATTAGAATTACCGTTGTACAACTCTAATTTACTGATGCTCGTTAAAGCAACAACAGGACTGGTGAAAGTCAGAGCGTGACAGAAATAGAACTCGGGGGAAAGGAAGGAGGAAATAAGTGGAGGAAACGCGATAGAAATGGAAGGGGAGGAAAACAAAATCGAGGCAGTGAGGTTTCGAGAGCAAATTTTCGAGCTGAGTCCCAGAGAACTGTGACACCCGGTTCAGTGTGAGACCCTGCAGACTTCAGGTGGGGAGGAATGAGCTCAGTAGTTATCAGATGCAGAGGGAAAACAAGGAGAGATGTCAAGCACAATGTGGGCGTGTGTTTAACTGAGCAGCCCGCTCTTCTATTGGTCGGGATCAGCGGCATCATTTCCATTGTTCGCTCCCATTCCAGAGGGACAGCGCTCACTGATTGGATAAAGTAGCTGTCACACAGTCAGCGCAGACCGTCCATTGGATAATGGAGCGGTCCCACAGTCCGATTGGTTTGTCCAGCTGTCAGTCACAGTCCGGTGGCTGTGATTGGTCAATAGGTCGGTAAAGAGGGCAGAGGTGACCCAGGGCCGATCAGACACCGCGCGGAGCGGCAGCAAATGTCCGGCAGGTGGCTTCAGTCCCCGGGCCCGGACCCTGAGCCCGCGGCGGGGCTCCGGATGGGGAAGGGTTTTGGTAGCGGGAATCCCGTCCCGCCCGGCTGTAAATCCGGAGCTCAGGGTTTCCAATGGCAGCTTCCTGTGTAAACATTTCACGCTGCAGTTCCCCAGCCTCAGCAGCACCGGCGCTGAAAACCTCCTGGAGGCAGACCATTCAGCACAGAGACTGGGATCTTCCTGTGCTCTGTGTGAGGGGCTCAGTGCCACACCGGGTTAGAACACCTCACTCTGCATAATCAGTCAGTCTGGATGTTCCTGACTGAGCAGAATGGCCTGATCTCGCCACACACATTGAGATGGAGGAGCTGCCACCGAGATGAAGGTAAATGAGAACTCCAGCCTTCTCCACACTTGTTTTCTGAGGCCCAGCCCTTCCTTCATCATTAGTTTCCCCAGGATGTCAGGTACTGACATCTTCATCTGCTGTGAACACTGACTTGACAGTGGGAAGGTATTGGAGCAGGATGGTGCAGTTAACCATGTTAAAGGTGTGGAGAGGTTCAGAACAATGAGAAGGGATTGTTCAGCTGTGTAAGACTGCACTCACCTGGTTTCGGTTTTATCTTTCTGATCAGAGGCAGAATATCAGCTGCAATGGTTTCTCTTCCCATTCCTGTTCTGTTAACTTCCGAATCCCACAGGGATCTATCCTTGTCTCCCTCCTATTTCTCATTTGCACCTTACCTTTTTGTGACATTATCTGAAAACACTGTTGCTTTTCACATGTATGCTGATAACACGCAGCTCACAATCACCACTTACAACCAATCTCATGTTATGAAATTATTAGACTGCTTATTCGACATCCAGTACTGGATAAGCAGAGAATTCCCCATCTGAATATTCGGAGGACAAAGTTCCCACCACAGATTCTGCTCCAAGTCACTGACTCCATCTCTCTCTCCCTGGTCACTGTTTGAGGCTGAAGTAAACCCTCATAACCTTGGCACCTCATTAGACTCGGAAATGAGATTCTGAGCACGTACCTACTCCTTCACCAAGATCACATATTTCCAGCTGTGTAACATCACACATAGTCGATAATGCCTCAACTCACCCGTATCTGAAACCCTCATCCATGCGTTTGTTCCCTCGTGACTTGTCCATTCAAGCATTCTCCTGGATAAACTCATATTCACCACCAATTAGTTGATTCACAACTCTGCTTCCCTTATCAGAATTCACTCTAAGTCCGGTTCAGTCTGCAACTCCTAATCGCTGCGTGGTCTCAATGTTAAAATTCTCCTCCTTGCTTTCAAAACCCTTTATGGCCTTACCCCTCCCAATCTCTGCCTCCATCTTTCTTTCTTCCTTCCACCTCTACTCCCTTCTTTTATTCAAGAAAAGGAGTAGAAATAGCCCTGGAAATTATAGACCAGTGAGTCTAACCTCAATGGTTGGTAAGTTGATGGAGAAGATCCTGAGAGGCAGGATTTATGAACATTTGGAGAGGTATAATATGATTAAGAATAGTCAGCATGGCTTTGTCAAAGGCAGATCATGCCTTACGAGCCTGGTTGAATTTTTTGAGGATGTGACTAAACACATTGATGAAGGAAGAACAGTAGATGTAGTAAATATGGACTTCAGCAAGGCAGTTGACAAGGTGCCCTATGCAAGGATTATTAAGAAAGTGAGGGGGCATGGGATCCAAGGGGACATTGCTTTGTGGATCCGGAACTGGCTTGCCCACAGAAGGCAAAGAGTGGTTATCGATGGGTCATATTCTGAATGGAGGTCAGTCACCAGTGGAGTGCCCCAGGGATCTGTTCTGGGACCCTTACTCTTTGTGATTTTTATAAATGACCTGGATGAGGAAGTGGAGGGATGGGTTGGTAAGTTTGCTGATGACACAAAGGTTGGAGGTGTCGTGGATAGTGTGGAGGGATGTCAGAAGTTGCAGCGAGACATTGATAGGATGCAAGACTAGGTGGAGAAGTGGCAGATGGAGTTTAACCCAGATAAGTGTGAGGTGAATCATTTTGTCAGGTCAAATCGGATGGCGGAATATAATATTAATGGTTGGACTCTTGGCAGTGTGGAAGATCAGAAGGATCTTGGGGTCCGAGTTCATAGGACGCTCAAAGCAGCTGTGCAGGTTGAGGCTGTGGTTAAGAAGGCGTATGGTGTACTGGCCTTCATCAATCGAGGAACTGAGTTTAGGAGTCGTGAGATAATGTTGCAGCTATATAGGACCCTGGTCAGATCCCACCTGGAGTACTGTGCTCTGTTCTGGTCGCCTCATTACAGGAAGGATGTGGAAGCCATAGAAAGGGTGCAGAGGAGATTTACAAGGATGTTGCCTGGATTGGAGGGCACGCCTTATGAAGGTAGGTTGGGTGAGCTCAGCCTTTTCTCCTTGGAGAGACGAAGGATGAGCGGTGACCTGATAGAGGTATATAAGATGTTGATAGGTATTAGAAATCATAGAAACCTTACAGTGCAGAAGGAGACCATTCGGCCCATCGAGTCTGCACCGACCACAATCCCACCCAGGCCCGACCTCCACATATTTACCCGCTAATCCCTCTAACCTACGCATCTAAGGACTCTAAGGGGCAATTTTTAACCTGGCCAATTAACCTCACCCGCACATCTTTGGACTGTGGGAGGAAACCGGAGCACCCAGAGGAAACCCATGCAGACACGAGGAGAATGTGCAAACTCCACACAGATGGTGACCCAAGCCGGGAATCGAACCCAGGTCCCTGGAGCTGTGAAGCAGCAGTGCTAACCACTGTGCTACCGTGCCGCCCCATGTTAAGGTCACTTGGTATTGATCGAGTATTGGTTCAGGTATTGGTCGAGTGGACGGTCAGAGGCTTTTTCCTCGGGCTGAAATGGGTGCCACAAGAGGACACAGGTTTAAGGTGCTGGGGAGTAGGTACAGAGGAGATGTCGGGGTAAGTTTTTCCACTGAGAGGGTGGTGGGTGCGTGGAATGGGCTGCCAGCAACGGTGGTGGTGGTGGATTCGATAGGGTCTTTTAAGAGACTTTTAGATAAGTACATGGAACTTAGTAAGATAGAGGGTTATAGGTAAGCCTAGTAATCGCTAAGGTAGGGACATGTTCGCCACAACTTTGTGGGCTGAAGGGCCTGTATTGTGTTGTAGTTTTTCTATGTTTCTATAGCTATCCCGTTCCTTTTTTTGCCTTCCCATTTCCACTCCTCCCAATTTCCGCAGCCCTGCTGTGGATTTAATTGACATCAGTGAAATGTAGTCGCTGAGTTTCCAACATCAGGAACTACATTTTGAAAGCACTGCATTGTCTGTGATATTCCTCTGCAAATGGTCAGAGTGCTGACCATTTGCAGCTCCACCAAGTCCCCCTCCCACCCCCCGGCCCCCTCTCCGACCCTTCCAGAATGGGTTGCTCTGAAATTTCAGAAATTCCCTGCGATGATTCTCGCTTCCCAATTCCTGAAATTCCCACCACTTCTCCCAGCCTCATCCTATCTCCAAACACCTTGTCCTGGAATACACTGACCCTTAAGAGAAAGAAGACACGATATGGAGTTGTGATAAATGCAATAAGTTTTATTTCAGAGTGCAGCCCATTTTTCAGACAGCAGTAAGTCAGGGTCAGGGATTAGTGGACAGAGCAAATCAAATAGGAGACTGTTTCCAAAGAAGGAAGATTTCATTCAGTGAGAACTTGGAGAGCTCGAGCTGCTGCGAATCCATCCCTGTATCTTTCACGATATTGGAACGCAACATAGTGGCTTGACGGATTTTGGGAAAAGAGACTCCTCCATTTCCTTACAGGCCTCTTCACGAATTTGTCCTCCAAACTGATCGCAATTCTCCTTGTCCACTACAATGCAAAATGAAAAGTGAATGGAGAGATGGTTTTGCACACAGAGGGAGAGAGAATAATGTGAAAGTCTCGTTACTGATCCTGTCACTGTGACTGGGCCTGGGCGGCACGGTAGCACAGTAGTTAGCACTGCTGCTTCACAGCTCCAGGGACCCGGGTTCGATTCCCGGCTTGGGTCATTGTCTGTGTGGAGTTTGCACATTCTCCTCGTGTCTGCGTGGGTTTCCTCCGGGTGCTCCGGTTTCCTCCCACAGTCCAGAGATGTGCGAGTTAGGTTGATTGGCCAGGTTAAAAATTGCCCCTTAGAGTCCTGAGATGCGTAGGTTAGTGGCATTAGGGGTTAAAATATGTGGCGGTAGGGCCTGGGTGGGATTGTGGTCGGTGCAGACTCGATGGGCCGAATGGCCTCCTTCTGCACTGTAGGGTTTCTGTGATTTCTGTGACTCCGGATCAGACATCAACCTTAACTCTTTTATATTTAATATAAGCCCACACTTCCCTTCCTCCCCTCGACTAGTACACACTCACTCTCTGCCCTGAAGGACAGTCCAAGGGATTTTCCTCAGAGCAGACCCCACCACACCCACAATCTAAGAGCAGAGGGAGACATAAAAGATCTGACATTAATAGAGAACCAGTCTCATAGGTAAATTCCTTGAATGTTCAGTCACTGAACATGTTTACCAGTAGGAGAGTCAAATTGAGCCCTTGAAGCCCTTGAAGTCAGAACGGGCGGGCTCAGCGACAGAAACACAATCAGCAAGAAAAGAGTTTTCATCATCTTCAGTGGAGTTCCTCAGAAAGCTGGAACAGAAATCTTCTGTACCTAATCTCGGGGAGTTTGCAGTTTTTATAGTCACACACATGGGGAGTGACTCTGCTGTCTGAATGTATTAGAGGACAAAACGCGTATCCCTTCCTGCCACATCCTCATTTCTACAAATGTAGCCTTTAAGCAAGAATTCTCCGTGCTATTAACACCTGCAAGCTGGCCAGCAGTTTTACATGGCTGGTAATCCAGCTGGTCTGCCTCTCTTAAAGGCGAGCTAGACTTATTGTCTGGAAGCTGTTACTGATTTGCAGAGATTGTGAAATGGAGGAACACAGGAGAGTGAGAGAGAGAGAGAGCTCCTGGCGTCGTGGATGCTGCAGTTCAGGGCTCGGCGGGAGGGGAGAGTTCACAACTCTGCGGATATGCTGGGGTGGGAGGCACTAAAATAGCACCATCAGAAGGCAGTTAGGGATGTCTAATTCATAGGAACCCTATAGTACAGAAAGAGGCCATTCAGCCCATCGAGTCTGCACCGACCACAATCCCACCCAGGCCCTATCCCCATATAGTTTACCCGCTAATCCATGCATCCCAGGTCACTAAGGGGCAATTTTAGCATAGCCAATCAACCTAACCCGCACATCTTTGGACTGGGAGGAAACCAGAGCACCCGGAGGAAACCACGCAGACACGAGGAGAATGTGCAAACTCCACACAGACAGTGACCCAAGCCGGGGATCGAACCCAGGTCCCTGGAGATGTAAAGCAGCAGTGCTAACCACTGTGCTACCATGCCGCCCTTGTGGTCTAAGCAGAGGTTTCTAAGTATTCATCATAATTTCCCTGTTTTTGTACCCGATGATCCCCTTTGTGAAGCCCCAAAAGCCCAATTGTTTTGCTGTTAACCCCCTCAATACATTCTGCCACCTTGAAAGACCATTGTACAGAAATCCGCTACGTCCCAAAGACCCTGAACACTCTTCTGAACTGACTTCCTCTCCTCTACATTCTTTCCATAATGCATCACCTCACATTCCTCTGTATTAAATATTTAGTGCAGACTTTTAAATGATTCCTTTCCCATTTACTCCTGCACAGCATTTCAATTATTGACTGGACTGTATTTCTTGAGTGAAATAGATTTTTCCTGAAGTCTATACATCTTCATTTAAATAATTCTCAATGTTGTTCTCTCTCTTTGTTTGTTAATATTATTTTCCAGTTCATCTTTCCAAGTTGGATTCCCAGCACCTAACAAGAAGTTTTTTCAATACATGACATTGTGCTTTCCCTGACTTCACTCTTTTTCAATCATTATAATCAATGGGTTTGCTTGTGAGTAATAATGCCTCGATTTTCAGTGAAACTTTAATGTTGTTCTCTGCTCTCCTCACTGGAAGCAGCTGGAGGCAGCCCTGAATTCTCTTTTAACCTTCAGAGGTTCTGGGGGAGAAATGCGGCTTGAACACAGGGTAAATCCCCAATTCCAGTTTTCAACTTCCCTTCCCTCTCCCTCACTCATTCCTTGCTTTGAAATCTCTACGGATTATCATACTGTGAATTTCACTCATTCCCTAGCTTTGTTGAAACAGTTTCCTCGAACGTCATTCTAATATTTGTTATCCTGCAGGACGTTTTTGTTCGTGTTATGTAACCAGGATGTGCTTTACCCTTCCCTGAGGCAATAGTGTGCTGTATGGGAAAAGCTCCACACATCTGAAGCAATTCCCTGCCAACCATTAAAATGTTTTTGATGAATTTGGAAAATTGATCATTTAATTCAGTTACAGAGATATGCAGTCAAAAATAAAGTTATAAAAAGCAAACTTTATAAGATACACCGGACAGAATACTTCACAGGTGTAAGGACATTCAAACACATCTGAAATGGGAACAGGAATAGGCCGTGAAGCCTCCGGAACCTGCGCTGATACTTAATATGATAATGACTGGTCTTCTATCTGAAGTCAACCTTCCAGATACACCCCTTATCCCTTTATCCTCTTGGTATCCAAACATCTATCATATTGTCTCCTAAATATACCCAATGCCTGAGCGTCTACAATCATCTGGGATAGGAAACGCCAAAGAGTCACAGTCATTTCAACAATAAATTTTCCTTGATCTTTGTTACTAATGACTGATCCTTAATATAAGAATGAGTCCTGTGGTTCTACATTCCCCATGCAGCACATATCCATAAGTGAGTGGCTATATCTCCCACATAGGATGGAATAGAGTTAGTTCTGGAGATCGGAAGGCAGAACTGCAGAAAAACATTGGAATGAAAAGCAAAGGTTCCTCTCGATTTCATCCCTATCTTGTTGTACTTGAAGCCATGGATGGAGCCTGGAACATTCAGGCAGCTCATTTCAAACAGGAAATGGAGAAGCTGGATTCATCAGAAAGCAATGTGTTAGACTGCAGGCTGGGTTCAAGTGGAAAGGTTTGTTTTCACACTGACCTGAAACAACATCAATTTTATTTTTTAGGGTAGACATGGGTAGAGAGGGGAAAGAAACAGATTGAAAGGAAACAGACATTGTGAAGACAGGATTACGGAGAGTGGAGAAGAAAGACAATGGGACAAAGAGAAAGGAAGAGAAATTCTTAATGAGAGAAGAGAGAATGAATGAGCGGGATGAGGTAGAGAAAATTAAGAGGGAAAGAGGAGGTAGCAGGGGATGCAGAAGCCAAAAGATGGAGAATGCAGAAGCAAGAAGGGAAAATGAGAATTGAATGAAAAGCAAGGGTCAGAGAATAGAAAGTGGGATGACTCGAGAATAAGCAGAGGGGGAGAAATGCTGGAAGGCTGAAAGGAAATGAACTAGGAGTGGCACAATCAGAAAGAGAGATAGAGCAGAGACAGAGATGAGGGGCTTCACCTTAACTTGAGGAAAATGTTTCCTTTAGGATTCATTCAGCTGAAGAATTAGTTTCTTTTTCTCTATCGAATTTCATCCTATATTCAGCTTATCATTACCAAAGATTGTCTCTTCATCTGCGAATGTTTAGAGGCGACAATACTCTTCGACACAATCGGTCCTCATAGAACCATAGAAAATTACAGCTCAGAAACAGGCCTTTTGGCCCTTCTTGTCTGTGCCGAACCATTTTATGCCTAGTCCCACTGACCTGCACTTGGACCATATCCCTCCACACCCCTCTCATCCATGAACCCGTCCAAGTTTTTCTTAAATGTTAAAAGTGACCCCGCATTTACCACTTTATCTGGCAGCTCATTCCACATTCCCACCACTCTCTGCGTGAAGAAGCCCCCCCTAATATTCCCTTTAAACTTTTCTCCTTTCACCCTTAACCCATGCCCTCTGGTTTTTTACTCCCCTAGCCTCAGCGGAAAAAGCCTGCTTGCATTCACTCTATCTATACCCATCAAAATGCCCTTCTCTGGCCCATTTTATCGAAATGAAATTTTTCAAAATCTTTCACTAATGTAAAGCCCAGAATCAGGCCACCCCTCAGCCTTGTTATTACAAGAAAAGAAAGATGCAAACAGTCAAAACTTTACCAGGCCTTTCCTTTGTTCTTAATGATTCTTCTTTTTATGGGCTGTGGATTTCATCTGCAGGACCAACATTTGTTGCCCTTCCCGAATTGCCCTTCAACTGAGAGTGGCTTGCTCGCCCATTTCAGAGGGCAGGTAAGAGTCACCCACATTGCTCTGTGTCTGGAGACACATGTGCCCAGACGAGGGAAGGAGGGCAGACTGACTTATCTAAAGTGCACTGGCGAACCAAATGAGGTTTTATAACAGTCGACGGTGGTTTCAAGGCGGCCATTACTGAGGCCAGTTTTTCAATTCCAGATTGATCAAATCAGTGAATTTAAATTTGACCAGCTGCCACGGTGGGATTCACTCCGTGTCCGCAAAAATTAGTGCGGGCCTCTGGATTACCAGCGCAGTGACATTGCCTTTCATCCCTGTAAACAAAAACAGTTCATTCAGTTCATTATTAAACCTCTTCCTGAGGAGAATAGAGTCCCCATCCCACAGAATTCTATTAAACCTATTGCTGCAAAGCCTGTTGCTCCATTCGGGAGCATCAATAATTTATTAAGATTACACAGATGAGATTGATTTCTTAGGAGCTCAATAAATTAATGATATGAGAAAATTGTATGAACCAAACAACAAGGAAATACTTCCTGAAAAGGCGCCCTGCAATGTTTGCAAGAAAATGCATAACTTACAGCTGATGAGTAACATGGTGGTTTTCCGGATCTTTTCAGTATAAAGTGATCGCCACAGGACTCTAACGTACAATCTTCTGATATCATCATCATGATCACCGAAGTCAGACGCCTTGTCCATTCGGCCACGCGATCAGCACATGCATTAATGCAGCGGGCGTTAGCGCCATGTGAATAACTACCATGGTTATATTCATTGTCAGTTCTATTTTTGGATGTTCCGCTGATTTCCAGATAGAACATAGAACATAGAAAGCCACAGCACAAACAGGCCCTTCGGCCCACAAGTTGCGCCGATCACATCCCCACCTCTAGGCCTATCTATAGCCCTCAATCCCATTAAATCCCATGTACTCATCCAGAAGTCTCTTAAAAGACCCCAACGAGTTTGCCTCCACCACCACCGACGTCAGCCGATTCCACTCACCCACCACCCTCTGAGTGAAAAACTTACCCCTGACATCCCCCCTGTACCTACCCCCCAGCACCTTAAACCTGTGTCCTCTCGTAGCAACCATTTCAGCCCTTGGAAATAGCCTCTGAGAGTCCACCCTATCCAGACCCCTCAACATCTTGTAAACCTCTATCAGGTCACCTCTCATCCTTCGTCTCTCCAGGGAGAAGAGACCAAGCTCCCTCAACCTATCCTCATAAGGCATGCCCCCCAATCCAGGCAACATCCTTGTAAATCTCCTCTGCACCCTTTCAATGGCTTCAACATCTTTCCTGTAATGAGGTGACCAGAACTGCGCGCAGTACTCCAAGTGGGGTCTAACCAGGGTCCTATAAAGCTGCAGCATTATCTCCCGACTCCTAAACTCAATCCCTCGATTAATGAAGGCTAGTACGCCATACGCCTTCTTGACCGCATCCTCCACCTGCGAGGCCGATTTAAGAGTCCTATGGACCCGGACCCCAAGGTCCTTCTGATCCTCTACACTGCTAAGAATGGTACCCTTCATTTTATACTGCTGCTCCATCCCATTGGATCTGCCAAAATGGATCACCACACACTTATCCGGGTTGAAGTCCATCTGCCACTTCTCCGCCCAGTCTTGCATTCTATCTATGTCTCGCTGCAACTTCTGACATCCCTCCAAACTATCCACAACACCACCTACCTTGGTGTCGTCAGCAAACTTACCAACCCATCCCTCCACTTCCTCATCCAGGTCATTTATGAAAATGACAAACAGCAAGGGTCCCAGAACAGATCCCTGGGGCACTCCACTGGTCACTGACCTCCATGCAGAGAAAGACCCCTCCACAGCCACTCTCTGCCTTCTGCAGGCAAGCCAGTTCTGGATCCACAAGGCAACAGCCCCTTGGATCCCATGCCCTCTCACTTTCTCAAGAAGTCTTGCATGGGGGACCTTATCGAACGCTTTGCTGAAGTCCATATAGACCACATCCACCGCTCTTCCTTCGTCAATGTGCTTGGTCACATTTTCAAAGAACTCAACCAGGCTCGTAAGGCACGACCTGCCCCTGACAAAGCCGTGCTGACTACTTTTGATCATACTAAACTTCTCTAGATGATCATAAATCCTGTCTCTCAGGATCCTCTCCATCAACTTACCAACCACTGAGGTTAGACTCACCGGTCGGTAATTTCCCGGGCTGTCCCTGTTCCCTTTCTTGAATATAGGGACCACATCCGCAATCCTCCAATCCTCCGGAACCTCTCCCGTCTCCATCGACGATGCAAAGATCATCGCCAAAGGCTCCGCAATCTCCTCCCTCGCCTCCCACAGTAACCTGGGGTACATCCCATCCGGTCCCGGCGACTTACCAACCTTGATGCCATTCAATAGTTCCAACACATCCTCTTTCTTTATGTCCACATGCTCGATCCTTTCTGTCCTCCGCAATCCAGCAGTACAACCACCCAGATCCCTTTCCACCGTGAATACCGAGGTAAAGTATTCATTAAGCAGCTCCGCCATTTCTAACGGTTCCGCACAAACTTTTCCCCCTTCACCTTTTAAGGGTCCTATGCCTTCACATCTCATCCTTTTACTCTTGACATATTTGTAGAAAGCCTTGGGATTCTCCTTAATCTTACCCGCCAAGGTCTTCTCATGACCCCTTCTCGCTCTCCTAATTTCCTTCTTAAGCTCCTTCCTACATCGCGTATACTCCTCTAAATCCTTAACACCTCCTAGCTCTCTGAACCTGCTGTACGCCTCTCTTTTCTTATTCACCAGGTTCATCACAACCTTCGTGCACCACGGTTCCCGTACCCTACCAACACCCCCCTGTCTCATCGGAACGTTGTCATGCAGAGCTCCAGACAAACATTCCTTGAAAATCCTCCACTTTCCTTCGGTACTTTTCCCCAAGAATGCCTCCTTCCAATTTACCCGTCTAATTTCCTCCCTGATGACACTGTATTTCCCTTTACTCCAGAGAAACACTTTCCTAGCCTGCCTGACCCTATCTCTTTCCAATGCTATCGTGAAGGAGATAGAATTATGATCGCTATCCCCAAGATGCTAACCCACCGAGAGATCCTCCACCTGTCCAGGTTCATTAGCCAGCACCAGATCAAGAACAGCCTCTCCTCTAGTAGGCTTATCCACATACTGTGTCAGGAAACTCTCCTGGACACACTGAACAAACTCCTCAGATACCAGAAACTTGAAGGGAAAACTCCAGCTTCTCTCACCTGCGGAAAACTAAAGTCCACTTCTAACATTCTTGGGTGCTGTCTGTGTGGAGTTTGAAATCAAAAGAGAAAATGCTGGAAAATCTCAGCAGGCCTGGCAGCATCTGTAAGGAGAGAAGGAGCTGACGTTTCGAATCCAGATGACACTTTGCATGGAGTTTGCACGTTCTCCCTGTTTCTGCCTGGGTTTCCTTCAGGTGTTCCGGTTTCCTCCCAGTTTCAACAACGTGCAGATGAGGTGGATTGGCCAGACTATATTGACCCTTAGTGTCAGGGGGATTAGCAGGGTAATTACGTTGTGGTTACAGGGTTGGGGAGGGATATTCTGTGAGAGAGCCGGCGCAGAATCAGTGGGCAGAATGGCCTCCTACCGCACTGTAGGGATCCTCTGCCTCCTACACAGCCTGCCTTAAACATTCAACACCTATTCCCGAATCTCCATGCTTGCAGTTAATAGAACCATAGAAAACCATAGAAAATTACAGCTCAGAAACAGGCCTTTTGGACCTTCTTGTCTGTGCCGAACCATTTTATGCCTAGTCCCACTGACCTGCACTTGGACCATATCCCTCCACACCCCTCTCATCCATGAACCCGTCCAAGTTTTTCTTAAATGTTAAAAGTGACCCCGCATATACCACTTTATCCGGCAGCTCATTCCACACTCCCACCACTCTCTGCGTGAAGAAGGCCCCCCTAATATTCCCTTTAAACTTTTCTCCTTTCACCCTTAACCCATGCCCTCTGGTTTTTTTCTCCCCTCGCCTCAGCGGAAAAAGCCTGCTTGCATTCACTCTATCTATACCCATCAAAATCTTATACAGCTCTATCAAATCTCCCCTCAATCTTAGAACCATAGAACCATAGAAAATTACAGCTCAGAAACAGGCCTTTTGGCCCTTCTTGTCTGTGCCGAACCATTTTATGCCTTGTCCCACTGACCTGCACTTGGACCATATCCCTCCACACCCCTCTCATCCATGAACCCGTCCAAGTTTTTCTTAAAATAGAACCATAGAAAAATAAAGCGACCGCGACAGGACTCGAACCTGCAATCTTCTGATATCATCATCATAACCACCGAAGTCAGACGCCTTATCCATTAGGCCACGCGGCCAACACGCTCCAAGGAATAAAGTCCCAACCTATTCAATCTCTCTCTGTAACTCAGCTTCTCAAGTCCCGGCAACATCCTTGTGAACCTTCTCTGCACTCTTTCAATCTTATTTACATCCTTCCTGTAACTAGGTGACCAAAACTGTACACAATACTCCAAATTCGGCCTCACCAATGCCTTATATAACCTTACCATAACACTCCAACTTTTATACTCGATACTCCGATTTATAAAGGCCAATGTACCAAAGGCACTCTTTCCGACCCTATCCACATGTGACGTCACTTTTAGGGAATTCTGTACCTGTATTCCCAGATCCCTCTGTTCAACTGCACTCTTCAGAGTCCTACCATTTACCCTGTACGTTCTTCTTTGGTTTGTCCTTCCAAAGTGCAATATCTCAGAATTGTCTGCGTTAAATTCCATTTGCCATTTCTCAGTCCATTTTTCTAGTTGGTCCAAATCCCTCTGCAAGCTTTGAAAACCTTCCTCACTGTCCACTACACCTCCAATCTTTGTATCATCAGCAAACTTGCTGATCGAATTGACCACATTGTCATCCAGATCATTGATATAGATGACAAACAACAATGGACCCAACACCGATCCCTGTGGCACACCACTAGTCACAGGCCTCCACTCAGAGAAGCAATCCTCCACAACCACTCTCTGGCTTCTTTCATTGAGCCACTGTCTTATCCAATTTACTACCTCCCCATGTATACCTAGCGACTGAACCTTCCTAACTAACCTCCCATGAGGGACCTTGTCAAAGGCCTTGCTGAAATCCAGGTAGACAACATCCACCGCCTTCCCTTCATCCACTTTCCTGGTAACCTCCTCGAAAAACTCTAATAGATTGGTCAAACATGACCTACCACGCACAAAGCCATGTTGACTCTCCCTAATAAGTCCCTGTGTGTCCAAATATTTGTAGATCCTATCCCGTATCACACCTTCGAATAACTTGCCCACCACCGACGTCAAACTTACTGGCCGATAATTTCCCGGATTTCTTTTGGAAGCTTTTTTAAACAACGGAACAACATGAGCCACCCTCCAATCATCCGGCACCTCCCCTGTGAATACTGACATTTTAAATATGTCTGCCAGGGCCCCTGCAAGGTCAACACTAGCTTCCCTCAAGGTCCGTGGGAATACCCTGTCCGGTCCTGGGGATTTATCCACTCTGATTTGCCTCAAGACAGCGAGCACCTCCTCCCCTTTAATCTGTAAAGGTTCCATGGCCTCCCTACCAGTTTGCCCTATTTCCGTAGACTCCATGCCCGTTTCCTCAGTAAATACGGATGCAAAAAAACCATTTAGTATCTCCCCCATCTCTTTTGGTTCCATACACAGTCTACCACTCTGGTCTTCAAGAGGACCAATTTTATCCCTCACTATCCTTTTGCTCCTAACATACCTATAGAAGCTCTTTGGATTTTCCTTCACTCTGTCTGCCAAAGCAACCTCATGTCTTCTTTTAGCCCTCCTGATTTCCCTCTTAAGTAGCTTCTTGCACTTTTTATACTCCTCGAGCATCTGATCTGTTCCTTGCTGCCTGTACATTTCATACAACTCTCTCTTCCTCTTAATCAGTGTTACAATCTCCCTCGAGAACCAAGGTTCCTTATTCCTATTTACTTTGCCTTTAATCCTGACAGGAACATACAAACTCTGCACTCTCAAAATTTCTCCTTTGAAGGCCTCCCACGTTCCATTTACATCCTTACCAGAGAACAGCCTGTGCCAATCCACACTTCCCAGATCCCTTCTCATTTCATCCAATTTGGCCTTTTTCCAGTTCAGAACTTCAACCCGAGGACCAGATCTATCCTTATCCACGATCAGGTTGAAACTAATGGCATTATGATCACTGGATCCAAAGTGTTCCCTCACACTCACATCCATCACCTGCCCTAATTCATTTCCCAATAGGAGATCCAATATCGCATCCTCTCTAGTTGGCCTCTATATACTGATGTAATAAATTCTCCTGAACACATTTTACAAACTCTACCCCGTCTAAACCTTTAACATTATGCGAGTCCCAATCTATATGTGGAAAATTAAAATCCCCTACTATCACAACTTTGTGTTTCTTGCAGTTGTCAGCTATCTCTCCGCTGATTTGCTCCTCCAATTCTCGCTGACTATTGGGTGGTCTATAATACAAGCCCATTAATGTGGTCATACCTTTCCTGTTTCTCAGCTCCACCCATAGGGCCTCTGTAGACAAGCTCCCTAATCTATCCTGCCTGAGTACCGCTGTAACATTTTCCCTGACCAACAATGCCACCCCCGCCCCCCCACCTTTTATCCCTCTGCCTCTATCCCACCTGAAACATTGGAACCCTCCTCTGCCTCTATCCCGCCTGAAACATTGGAACCCTAGGGGTTAATGTCGTAACTTCCCCTATGTACCTTAGTTCAATATGTTTTTTACATGTCTCTTACACCACTCAATCTCATGTGCTGCAAAGAGAATACACTCCAAATTATCCAACGAAACCTTGTAGCTAAAATCTCTCATCACTGGATCCAAACCAGTAAATCTCCTTTTCTCCCTCCGAAGGACCCTCACACAATTTCTAAAGTGTGGTTACCAGGTCTCGTTGTGATTCTAAAACAGCCGCAGTTGATCCGAGCTTTATAAAGATTGAGCATAGCTTCCCTGCTTTTATATTCAGTGTCCTCATCGATGAAGCCGAAGATCCAATCCACTTCCCGAACAACTCTCCCAAGATCTCCTCTCACGTTCAAAGATCTCTCTGAACCTCAGGTCCCTCTGATCCTGCAATCCTGTGTAGAACTGGACCATTCAGAGTGGCAGGGTGGCACAATGATTGACACAGTGGTTAGCATATTGCCTCACATAATTAGTCCCGGGTTCCATTCCAGTTCACTGTCTGCTTTGAATTTGCATTTTCTCCCCATGTTGCATGTGTTTCCTCCCTGGATTCCCACACACAGTCCAAATATGTGCGGGTTAGGCTGATTGACCATGGATTGAATGCATAGTGTCAGTGGGATGAGACGGGTAAATGTGTGGGGTTATTTGAATAGGGCCTGGATGGGATTGTAGTCAGTACAGACTCCTTCTGTACTGCAGGAGTTCTATGTTCTGTTGCCTCTTTCCATCCCTTCTATCAGAATGCAGCACTGTTCCTGACTGAGATGAATAATGTGTTAATGAATAATGCTCAGAATGCAGCTTCTGTTTCTCCAAACCGGAATTTACAAGGATTTTTGGTACTGATACATTATCTAGCCGAGCAGACTCTGTCTCTGTCTATCCCTCCACCCCCTCTCATCAACTCTATATGAAGGCTGAACATTGTTTAGCGTCTAAATGTACATAATGTGTATCTTCATCTGATCAAATAGAATTCAGCTTGTGAACAAGATCATCATTTCAACCAGTTCCGGGGTAACCCAGGCACAGCTCTGATTGGCTGCAACCCCCTGAATCTGGGGAACTGACACGTTGAACATCGCCGGCCTCAGAGGCTTTAACAGTTACTGAGCTGGGAAACTCCAACTAATCCCCGATAATCCACAGCACAGAGCGAGACAGGAAAGCCTGCCCTGGGAGCTGTCAATCTGAGACACAGTTTGACTTGTCAATGTGCAAATGTGAATATTGTGTCAGAGAGAGTGTGCTAAAGGGGCGGCTGGGTTAGACTAATGTTACTGTGTTTGTGTGTCCGCCCTCAGCGCCGCATTTCGCCGTCCTTCTTGTGTCAAATCGCAAGATTTCCTGGCATAGGATCGCGCTGTTCCCTTGCTCAGGTCTGAAGGGAAAATTTAATGGAAAATATTCGTCGACTGCAAGATTTCAGTTGGCAAACGGAGAATAAGTCAGCGCTGGACTGAGAGAGCGCGATCAATGCAGCAAAGAGACTGGTTGAAATGGAAATTGCTGCCCGGAATTCGGATGGAACTTTCTCAACAGGAAATATTCGGATTTCGGTCACAGAAATGATCAGTCAAAGAATGTGAAGTGTCAAGTTTTAATTGTAATGGGATAGATTGTGAGGAGAGACAAACACAGAGAGGCTGGAGAAGCGGAGAGCTGACAGCAGCTTGTCTCTGCTCCGTCCGCTCTCTGTCTTTAAATTGCTCTGTACCGCCACCACTGGTTTCATTTCGGATCCAGTTCAGGCTCTCACACACATTTTCCACACACTCTCGGATGTCATTGTTTAAAAAGGGCTGCAGGGAAAAGCCTAGGAATTGCAGGCCAGTGAGCCTCACATCTGTGGTGGGTAAGATGTTGGAAGGTATTTTGAGAGAAAGGATCTACAGGCATTTAGTGACGCAACGACTGATTAGGGACAGTCAGCATGGCTTTGTGAGTGGAAAATCATGTCCCACAAATTTGATTGAGTTTTTTGAAGGGGTAACAAAGGACAGTGAACTTGATGTTGCCTACATGAACTTTAGCAAGGCCTTGACAAGGTACCACATGATCGGTTGTTGCATCGGGTTCAATCTCACAGAATCCAGGGTCGCTAAATGGATACGAAATTGGCTCGATGACAGAAACCAGAGGGTGCTTGTAAAGAGCTGTTTTCAAACTGGAGACCTGTGGCCAGCGGTGTGCCTCTGCAATCGATGCTGGGTCCGCTGTTATTTGTTATTTATATTAATGATTTGGATGAGAATAGAGGAGGCACGGTTAGTCAGTTTGCAGATTACACCAAGATTGGTGGCATAGTGGAGAGTGAAGAAGGTTATCTCGGATTGCAACGGGATCTTGATCAATTGGGCCAGTGGGCTGACGAATGGTATATAGAGTTTAATTTAGATAAATGCGAAATGATGCATTTTGATAGAATGAACCAGGACAAGGCTTCCTCAGTTAATGGTAGGGCGTTGGGGAGAGTTACAGAACAAAGGGATCTCGGGGTACAGGTTCATATCTCCTTGAAACTGGAGTCACAGGTGGACAGATTGGTGAAGACGGCATTCAGCATGCTTGGTATCTTTGTCAGAACATGGAATACAAGCGTTGGGATGCCTTGTTGAAGTTGTACAAGACCTTGGTAAACCTACACTTGGAATACTGTGTACAGTTCTCGTTACCCTATTATAGAAAATATATCATTAATCTCGAAAGAGTGCAGAAGAATTTTACTAGCATCCTTGTAAATTTTACTAGCATCTTTACTAGCATCTAAGACTATTTCCTCGGGTGGATGGAGCTATTACAAGGGGGCATAACTATAGGGTTCGTGGTGGGAGATATAGGAAGGATATCAGAGGTAGGTTCTTTGCGCAGAGAGTGGTTGGGGTGTGGAATGGACTGCCTGCAGTGATAGTGGAGTCAGACACTTTAGGAACGTTTAAGCGGTTATTGGATACGCACAAGGAGCACACCAGGATGATAGGGAGTGGGATAGCTTGATCTTGGTTTCAGATAAAGCTTGGCACAACATCGTGGGCCGAAGGGCCTGTTCTGTGCTGTACTGTCCTATGTTCTATCTAACGGGACTTGATGGTTTGAATTATAAGGAAAGGCTGAATAGATTGGGACTTTTTTCTCTGGAGCGTAGAAGGCTGAGGTATGATCTTATAGGGGTCTGTAAAGTAATGAGGGGCATAGATTAGCTAGATAGTCAATACATTTTCCCAAAGCTCGGGGAGCCTAAAACTAGAGGGCATAGGTTTAAGTTGAGAGAGGAGAGATACCAAAGGGTCCAGAGGGGCATTTTTTTTCATACAGAGGTTGGTGACTGTCTGGAATAAGCTGCCAGAGGTAGTAGTAGAGGCGGGTATAATTTTGTCTTTTAAAAAGCGTTTAGACAGTTACAGGGGCAATATGGACATAGAGGGATATGGGCCAAATGCGGGCAATTGGGACTATCTTAGGTGTTTTAAAGAAAAGGGCGGCATGGACAAGTTGGACCGAAGGGCCTGTTTCCCTGCTGTAAACCTCTATGACTCTATGACCCTGTCATCTTGTCGGCTTGGTGCATATTGTACCAGAAATATATCATGTGCGTAAACAAGACAACAACTGGTTTCTGAACGAGCTGTCCAGCTCGGTTCAATCTGTCAGAAATTATTGGACGTCTTTTAAAGCAACATCGGTTTATTTGCAATATTCTCTAATCTCTGAATATATACCATCAATTTGTCGCTTGTGTATGGAATCCTGGGAAAAGCGAGCACTTAATCCAGACATCTTGAAGTCAATTCTAACATGGAATTTCCACTGATGTCTTATTATTCTCAGGAATCCTCTTTCACTAACGTTCCAATATGACTATTCCTCCCTATTTTTCACGTGCTCCTTCCATTCCCAAACTGTTATCATCAGGAATACCGAACGCCCAGCTTGTTGCAATATGTTTGAATGAACACGATGTCATTTCATCTTAGCAGCATTTTGAAATTCTCATTCATTCAATGTATTCTGGTGAAATGCATTTCTTATGCCATTACGTAAGAATCTTACTCTGACATGAGACCTTGTTTTGCTCTTATGCTGCTCTGTTTCTTTCCTCTCACGTCATGATTTTTCTCATGAAAGTTACAGCACAGAAGCCATTCGGCCCATCTTGCAGATGCCAGCTGAGAACACCCTGGCGCCCATTCCAATACCAACTTCCTGGACCCGGCCCATAGCACAGATCCAGATCTTCATCGAAAAAAACCCATGAAAATCACGATTTATTCTCGTGTGCTGCCCTGGAGAAGTCAATTAAACATTTCAAATGGCTAGCACTGCGGGCAGGTTTCCAACCTGCGCGCGGAATCCCCACTCTGTTTCCAGTCCAACACCTTAACTGCTCGGCCACCGCAGCGGTTTATCTGAACGAATGATGGAACCACTTCAGAAACGTTCATAGTAACTTCATCAGGCATCTAGATTATGCAGAGCACAGTGTGTGAGCTGAAACCTGTTCGCCTCCCTCTTTTTGGTGTCTTTATCTTTGATTGAGAATTCATTTATTAGTTCAGAGACATTTCGTCTATTTCAATATTTTTTTTTCAGTATAAAGAAATTGAAGCCGAATTTAACATCCGAAAAAAAATCACATTAAGTCCATTTTAATTCACAACCGGCAAACATTGCTTTCGAACTGTTTGTGCCCACATGCTTTGAAACGCAAGAAGCCGTGGATAAGGTGACAAATGATGAATACAATGGGTGGGAATTGAACCCGGGTCAACTGCTTGGAAAGCAGCAATGCTCACCACTATACCACCATCCCGACCAACTGCACCCGCTCCAAATAGATTCACAAAATTTCTGAACAAACAAGCGCAACTGAGCTATGACAATCTCTGAAAGCAATATATTACCATCTCTTCAAGAATCAATTTGCTGTAACTAATTCAATATGAACCGTTTCAATGTCAGCCCTACGCATGGCCAGTTCTCAAACAGGCATTGACTGGTGAGAAGTTTTAATGTTATCAGAGAACAGTCATCAATATTCTCAGGAAAGTGAAACTGCCATCCCGAACTTCATAGAGTACGAACAGTACAGAAGGAGGCCATTCGGCCCATCGATCCTGTGCCAACAAAATGCAGGCCCTATCCCAGTAACCCCACGTATTTAACATGCTAATGCTCCTGATACTAAGGGCAATATAACTTGACCATTCCACCTAACCCGGCGCTAATTTTCATGGCGGAACGGCCGATTCTGGAAAGACAAAATCTGCCACTAGTGCCGCAAATGAAACCAAGTCTGCTTTGGAGCTTCTGAAACCACATGTTTTCATAGTGGCAACTCCTACCCAAAGCTGCTGTCCTAATTTGAATCGGTTGTCAGCTCGAGTTTCTCATTTGGATGAAGAATACGGAATGGTGCTGGACTATTCACCCTTCAAACCTGTGGAACTCTGTGTCTTACCTTCACTTGGTCCCTGATCCTCAAAATAAGTGATCAGTTCACCCTCAATCAGTCAAGTCGGAGACAGAGTTTCAAATGTCATAACAATAAAGATGGAATGCAAATCGATTTGTGCAGAGATATTAAACATTGACGTCGCTGGTCAGGATGGCCGAGCGGTCTCAGGTCACAATCTCTGCTGGAGGTGACAGTTCAAATCTCACTCCTGACCTTAATTTTTCATTCGCGAGGCACCATCCAAACCCAAGAAATCTCTCACCTGGCAGCACAAGGGCAGCAGACGCAGAGAAACAACGACCCGCTCTAAGTTGCACTCCGAAACCCGCATCATCTTGACTTGGAAACATATTGCTGTTCCAATGGGTCACAATCCTGGAAATTCCTCCCGAACAGCAGTGCATGTGCTGACACCACATGGACTGCAGTGGCTACAGAATGAATTCATCGCCAATTACTCAAAGATAATTAATTTGGATAATATGTGCTTCCCGGGTCAGCGACACACATATCCCGTTTAAATGAAGTATTTTAAATAAATCACCTCGCGCCACAGAATGGCCTGCAGAGGAGAAAACTGTGTGTATGAATCACACCCTGAACACGGCTACTTTTATAGCAAATGTGGGTCTGAAAACAGTAAATGGAACCAGCTCAAGATAAACCGCTTAACGTTTAGCGGAAGAGTTTCACTGAGTGATGTGGGCAATTCCCTCTGATGTGTTCAATGTCAGGGGAAGGCAGATTTGAAAGGTTTACGGGGAAATCGGTGCAGTCTCAATGGGCCGCTGTAGGATTCAATTATTTTTCTTTCATGAATCTATCCGAGATCCCATAGCATCTGTGGAGAGAGAAACGGTCGTTCCCGTGAAATGTCTGCATTCGGAATGTGAACTGTCTCTATTTTCACAGTTACGTTCCAGATCTGGGCGTATCTCTTTTTTCACAAATACTCCTGAACACATTTTACAAACTCTACCCCGTCTAAACCTTTAACAGTATGCGAGTCCCAATCTATATGTGGAAAATTAAAATCCTCTACTATCACAACTTTGTGTTTCTTGCAGTTGTCAGCTATCTCTCCGCTGATTTGCTCCTCCAATTCTCGCTGACTATTGGGTGGTCTATAATATAACCCCATTAACGTGGTCATACCTTTCCTGTTTCTCAGCTCCACCCATAGGGCCTCTGTAGACAAGCTCCCTAATCTATCCTGCCTGAGTACCGCTGTAACATTTTCCCTGACCAACAATGCCACCCCCCCCCCCCCCCGCCTTTTATCCCTCTGCCTCTATCCCGCCTGAAACATTGGAACCCTCGAACATTGAGCTGCCAGTCCTGCCCTTCCTGTAGCCAAGTTTCACTAATGGCTATAATGTCATATTTCCATGTGTCTACCCACGCCTTCAGCTTATCTGCCTTACCCACAATACTCCTGGCATTGAAATAGACACACCTCAAAAGATTATTTCCACCACACTCAACCCCTCCATTTGTGATTTTGCTTGAACTAACCTGTCTTTTTACCCCTGCTCCACTATCTGCTCTGGCACTCTGGTTCCCATCCCCCTGCAAATCTAGTTTAAACGCTCCCCAATAACACTAGCAAATCTCCCTGCAAGTATATTGGTCCCCTTGTAGTTTAGGTGTAACCCGTCTCTCTTGTACAGGTCCCACCTGCCCCAGAAGATGTCCCAATGATCCAAGAATTGGAAACCCTGCCCCTGCACCAGTTCCTCAGACAAGTTACAGCACAGAAGCCATTCGGCCCATATTGTCGATGCCAGCAGAGTGCCCGGTCTTTATAGAAAGAGCCCACAGTAAATTACAATTCAATATTACGGGCTGCCCTGGAGAAGCGAATTACACATTTCCAATCTCGCTCATTGCGCAGAGTTTGAACCTTCGCGAGGAAACGATGGTTTTGAGTGCAACGCCTTAACCACTCGGCCTTCGCAGCTGCTTATCTCTCAAAATGATGTAATCACCTCAGCAATGTTCACGTTAACTTCATCAAGCATCAGGATTGTGCAGTGAACAGTGTGTGAGCTGACATGTGTTCCTCTATTTTTACTTGGTGTCCTTATGTTTGACTGAGAATTCATTTATTAGATTATTCTTCTATTTCAATATTGTTTTCAGGATAAAAAAATTGAAACCGAATTCTCCGTCCGAAATAAATAAAATTAGAACGGGAAGCGTATTTCTCGGCAATTGCCGCGTTCGAGTTTTATTTGGTCCACATGCCTTGAAACACAAAATAAAGTCATAACTACATTACCAATGCGATGGCTGGGAATCGAACCCGGGTCAACTGCTTGGAAGGCAGCTATGCTCACCACTATACCACCATCGCTCGCTATGTCTGACTGATGGTTATTTACATTTGTTATAATTACGGAACTGCCTTAGTTGCCGATTTCCTCAGACACCTGGTGGTCCTGACGCACATTTTGTAAACTGAAATTGTTCACTCTTGTTTTTTGGACAGTTTAAGCCTACATTTTAACATTGTACCTGCCTGAGAACTCATTGAATAATTTTGAGGCCTGTTCTTTCAGTTAAAAAAAGTCTCCAATCAAAGCAAATTTAGATTCCAAGTCGAATGCCTGAACCACCCTTCAATCGGAGCTGTTTATTGGCCAGTCGATGCAACGACCTCAGTAACGTTCATATTGACTTCATCGGGATTATTGCGATCACAGTCAGGGAGGTCAACTGTGTTCGGTTCCCTTTACTTTATATCTTTGTCTCTGACTGAGAACTCATTCATTAGCACAGAGACTTCTTCCTCTGTTTCAATATTTTTTTTCTGCAGAGAGAATTTGAAGCGGAATTTTCCGTCCGAATAAATAATATTTAAAAGGGACGTCCATTTTGTTTCATTTCCAGCAAATGCTGCGTTTGAACTGTTTTTGACCACATGATTTGAAACGCAAGAGGCCGTGAATAAGGACCTAAGTACATAACCAGTGCTACGGCCGGGAACCGAATCCGGGCCAACTGCGTGGAAAGCAGCCATGCTCACCACTACACCACCATCGCTTGCTCTGTTAAAGTGATTGTTATTTTCATTAGTTATAATTACGGAAGTACTTTCGTTGCTCACGAAGGTGTGTCCACAACACAATTTGTAAACTGATCTTGGCTGTCGCGTTTTTCTGCACAGTTTAACCCCCCTTTTCACTGTTGTTTCTGACTGAGAACTCATTGAATAGCTTTGAGGCCTATTCTTTCATTGCAACGAAGTTTACACAGGAAGCAAATTGAAGAAATATTTCCATGAACAACTCATGAATAATGAGAATCGTTAGTGAATTTCATTTGAGGTGTCCTGTTCTGTACTGTTCTGACCTGCGATAGCGAATTAAATAGGTCACCAATGTGATGGCCAGGACCCTTGATCAAATGCTCACACAGTCACCACCATCGCCCACTTGACTCTTGGAGCTGCTGCTGCCCACAGAGGTGGCCAAGCAAGAGGCACAGGTGTTGACAAACTGCACCCGCTCCAAGTAGATTAACAAAATTACAGAACAAAAAAAGGAACTATGACAGTCTCTCTGAAAGCATTACACCACCTCTTAAAGAATCAATTTGCTGTAACTAATTCAATATGAACCTATTCAATGTCAGCCCTATTCCTTGCCAGTCCTCAAACAGGCATTGACTGGTTAGAAGTTTATATCTTATGCGAGAATAGTTGGGCATATTCTCAGAGAAGCGAAACTGTCGCCCCGAACTTCATAGAATCCCTACAGTCCAGAAGGAGGTCATTCGGCTGATCGAGCCTGCGCCATCAGCAATCCCATGCAGGCCCGTAACCCCACATATTTAACATGTTAATGCTCGTGACAGGAACGGGCAATTGAACAAGACCATTACACCAAACCCGGCACTAATTTTCATGGCGGAACGTCCGATTCTGGAAAGACAAAATCCGCAACTGGTGCCTCAAATGAAGCTAGAGTCTGTTTTGGAGCTTCTGAAACCACATGTTCTCCTGTTGGCAAACTCCTGCTCAAAGCTTGAATCAATTGCCAGCTGGAGTTTCTCATTTGGATGAGCAATATGGAATGGTGTTGGATTATTCACCCCAAATACCTGCAGAACTCGGTCGAAACTTCACGTTTGTTCGGAAAACTCAAAATAAGTCATCAGTTCACCCTCAATCTCTGGGTCAATACGAAGACGGAGAAAATGCATCTACGACGAAGATGGGATTCGAACCCACGCGTGCAGAGCACAATGGATTAGCAGTCCATCGCCTTAACCACTCGGCCACCTCGTCATGCATTTACATTGCCCCAAAACAGCTCTTGTGCTCTTAAGACCCGTAACAAGAAGACATTTCTCCCGCAGGACAATGCTGTGTTCCTGCTCTCTCATTAATCTCGGTTCGTTGTTACTCTTTCATTCGATGTAAATCCATAGGAAGTAAAGAGGGAGACAGTTAATTTCTCAGGCCCCTCCAGGTCAGAGGGTTCCGTGTTTAATTCACATCAGGCTCCTGGAGGATTTCTGCAGTTGGTCTTTGGAATCTGCATCCGGGGAAAGTTGATTGTTTGCAAATGTTCGCGAAATGATACATTTCAAAATTATGATGAAATGATATTTTAGGGACACCTCCGGTTTCCACGAGCAGGTCATATTTTTGCTATTTGTAAATTTAAAGCAACGTCCACGGTCCGAGATGATTCAGCGAACATCTCAGGGGAGAGCGAACTGACTTCTGGTGATTAACATCTCAGGCGGGGAGCAAGGCTGAGAAGGCAGGGCCTGTATCAATAATCTCAACCGATACGGGAACTGATCGGGGGCCGTTGGCTGAATCTGCTATCCAGCCAACTGAACAAAAACTGGGACAAATGCGCTGTGCCACCCACAGTAACACAAATCAACATGACGAAGCAAATTTGCTGCCGAGAAAATACAGAGTTGCTATTGGACAGCAGCCGAATATGCCTTTTTGATACGAAAGAAAACACGATAGCAAAGGGTGGTTTCGATCCATCCACCTCTGGGTTACGGGCCGCTTCCTCTGCGACACTCTGCTCCGAAACGTAATCGCTTCCTGCCTATTACTGTTGCGCGGCAGTCCGACAACTATTGATTTAAAACAAAACCCTCCGTGGTGGGACGCACACCCTGGCTGGAGAATAACACATCACATCACCTCGAGTGTAACAGATAGAGAAAGACACACAGAAAAGCAGTAAGAGACTATCAGGATACACGCACAATGACAGACAGAAAAGGTGCCGAGCAAACCAGCAAGATACTGAGATGGAAAACATGAGTATTTATGAAAAGCTGTTTTCTGTTACACAAAGCTAGGCCCTGTTTTGAAATGTGTTTCCTGCTGTGTAACTGTGTTCTGTGCTTTGTAACTATTCTCTCTGTTGTGGAACTGTGACTCTGGCGTTGACAGATCTTCCTTGTGGTTTTGTCAAATTATTCCCTGTTGTGTCAATGTGTTCCCTGTTGTGTAAATGTGTTCCCTGTTGTGTAAATATGATCCATCTTGTGCAGAAGTTTTCTCGGTTCTGTAAAGGCGTGTCCTGTTGTGTGACATGTTCTCTGTTGTTCTGTGATGTTGTCTCTGGAAAACAATCGACGGAAATTTCAAGGCCGCCATTTCTGAAGCTTGCATTCAATTCCAGCTTTATTTGGGCCGAATGGCCAACTCCTGTTTCTGTTTTCTATCCATGTTTCTATGTATTAAATCCGTGAATTTGAATTTCACCAGCTGCCGTGGTGGGATTTACTCCGTGTCCCCAAATATTAGTCCGGACCTCTGGATTGCCAGCCCAGTGACATAACCTTTCATCCCTGTAAACAAAAACAGTTCATTCAGCTCATTATTAAACCTCTTCCTGAGGACATTAGAATTCCCTCCACAGAATTCCCATTGGCCGATTGATAACAAAGCATTTTGTTCGAGTTGGGAACATCAATCATTTATCCAGATCAAACAGATATTGTGGAATTGTTCGGATCAAAAATTCTAAGATAAGTGAGAATTAAATGGACAAAGTTACAAGGAAAGTAATTCTGAGACAGCTCCCTGCAATTTCTGAAAGAAATAGTGGATTTCAGTTAACAGGTTCGGTTTTGAGGAGGTTCCATCAGATTTCTGTACAAAGTGACTGGGTTGGAAACTGTAATCTTCAGATAGCATCACAAAAGGCACCGTTCGGCTCCGGTTACGGGCCTGAAAGTGAGTGATTTTTGTGGAGTATGTGGAATATTTCTTGTTCCAATCCTGTTCAGCCACCGCCAACGCCTCCACCCCCATCCGCCGCCCCACCCCCGCCACCCGCTCTTCCCACCCCCCAACTCTTTTTCCGTTACATCGATGACTGTATCGGTGCTGCTTCCTGCTCTCATCTGCGTCTGGAAAAAATTGCTATTTTGCTTCCATTTTCTACCCTCGCATTTTCGCATGGTCCAAATGCGACACTTCCCTACCCTTCCCTGACCTGTCTGCCTCCAATTCTAGATAGACTGACCACCAGTAATTAAAGCCCCACCGACTCACACGCCGAGTACAGATCCTCATACCCCGCTCCCTGTAAGGACGCCATCCACATTCCCCTAGTTTGTTCACCTCAGTCGGAACTGTTCCCCTGATGCCTCTTTCCAAATCGGCGCTCCTGACATGGACTCCAACTTCCTGAAAGCAAGGTGCCTCCACCCCGACCCTCAGTGTTTGGTTGGGCGCTCAACCGTGCCCTATTCATATCCCGCACCTCTAAGCTCACCCCTTTCACCTCGCAGAGCCACGATCGGCTCCCAAAATACAGAAATCAAACAGACATTGTTATCGTCTTCTTTTCCATCTGTTCACTCAATATTTCGCCGATATCTTCACAAAATCCAATAGGAATGGCGATCAGTTTTCCAGTCAGTGATCAGCCCTCTGGAGGTGATTAAAGAAAATGAACAGTTTCATCCACTCTCGAACCCCTGGGGGCTCGAACCCGCGCGGTGAACCACATTAGATTTTAAATCAAACGCCTGAACAATTCGGTCATCGCAACTATAACCAACATCTAACGAACCAGTTTATGAACAGCTGATTTCTTCAAAGTTTACCTTTGATTGTCTCGCCAGACAATGACGAGGAATCCAACACACTATCCGTTTCGCCACAGAGCCACACCTGGTGCACTTATTCCCCATCCCCATATGGGAATGTCTGACGTATCGAACAGACAGTTCAAAAGTTCAGCAATTGGACAATGACTATATTTCAAAAATCCTTTATTATCAGTGAAATGATTTGGGACGTCCTTTGGTTCTGAAAAGAGCTACAGAAATTCCAGTCGAACTCCGAAACGACACAGACAGCTTAGTGGAATGGGAGGACATGTGGCGGATGAAGAATTAAGTGATTCATTTTGGTGGGAAGAACGCAAAGAGGCAATACAAAATAAAGGATATAATTCCAAAAGGGGAAACAGGAACAGCGGGAAATATATGGACCTGTGTACAAATCATTGAAGGTGGCAGGGCAGTTTGTAACAGCCGTATATTATCCCCGGATTTAAAAACAACATCAGGATTTTGATACAAATTTTCTGCAAAGAAAATCCAGATGTACTATTAGATCGCACATTAGATATTTCAAGCATTGCCTGTCGCCTGAGGTGTGGTAACCCTTGGGCTAAATCGCCACCTGTAAGCTCTTCCTTTTGAGGGGGAAAGCAGCCTCTGGTCATTTGCAACTACGGCGACTTTACCTTTATATCTGTGTCATATTATTTGATTTTATTTGATTTGATTTATTCTTGTCACATGCATTAGTACACAGTGAGAAGTATTGTTTCTTACATGCTACGCAGACAAAGCATACCATACATAGCAAAGGAAAGGAGAGAGCGCACAATGTAGAGTTACAGTCACAGCAACATGTAGAGAAAGATCAAATTAATACGAGATAGGTCCAATCAAAATTCTGATGGTAACAAGGAAGAAGCTGTTCTTTACTTGGTTCGTGCCTGCCCTCAGATTTTTGTATCCAGTTCTCGACAGAAGCCGGTGGGAGATAGTCTGTCCACGGTATGTGGCTGCTTGATGAAACTGGCTGCTTTTCCAAGGCAACGCGACGTGTCAATGGATGGCAGGCTGGTTTGCGTGATGTACTGGCTTTGTTTAGGACACTTTGTAGATTTTTTGCGGTCCTGGACAGAGCTGGAGCCGCACCAAGCTGTGATGCAACCAGAAGGAATGCTTTTTCTGGTGCATCTGTCTGTATTCAGAATGTGTTTTGCATTATCTGCTGCTCAATGAAGATTGGGATCTTTCTGATTCTATCAGTTAAACTGCGTGTAGAAGTGACTTGCTCTGACTGTCAGCTTCCGGAACTGAAACATGGTTTCTCAATTAATTCTGTCTCTGACAACCTTTGGTACTGCAACTGAGTTTCTGTATCCCCTCATTATGACTCATCGACTTATTTTGTTTATTCATTCCTGGGATGTGGGTGTCGCTGGCTGGGCCCGCATTATTGCCCATCCTAAATTGCCCTTGAACTGAGCGGATTGATAGGTCACCTCAGAGGGCAGCTTAGAGTCACAAAAGTTGCTGTGTGTCGTGGGCCCCATTTAGGTCCAAACCAGTTAAAATATTCATTCCTTAAAGGACATTAGTGAAGCAGTTGTCTTCCTTTTGACAATCGATTCATGGTCGTCAGACTTTTAATCCCAGATGTTCTTAATTGATGAAATTTCACCATTTGCCTTGGTGGTGGTGGTGGTGGTCTGTGTGTGTGTGTGTGTGTGTGTGTGTACGTGAGAGAGAGAAATTCTCACATAATCAGTCCGTTTGTGAGTGTGGATTAACCTTTTATATTCCCTCACAAACACTGTGATCCCCTTGCTTTTGTGAATTCCCAAGAAGCATTTGTACTACTGAGGCCCTGGTGGTCGGGTGGAGGGTGGGGTGAGGTTTGAAGGCAATGCCGCAGGGTGCTGAGTATGGAAGCAGCCGATTTTAAAGCTTGTGTGTTGGAAAGTGAAGAGTGAACTTGTCCGTGTGAAGATCACAGAAAAGGTATGTCTGGACCTGCGCCCTCGAGACAAGTTTTGGGTTGTCAGTAAATGAACTCCTGTAATGAAGGGACAAAATCAGAAAGAGGAAATGCTGGAAATATTCAGCAGCTCCGAAAGCAGCTGTGGAGAGATATTCCTGTCGCCAGGATGTAACACTCCTATGGATACTTCACGTTGCTCAGATCTGACACTCTCAACACCTTCGTGTAAGGAACAGGGAGGGCGGGAATTGGGTCTTTGTTGATTTGAGCAAACAGCGCAATGCAGCAATGAGAAGGTCCTCAGCCCCCGGCAGCTTGGGAAAGGATGGGACTCAGATACAGGACTCTGGTTGGGGTTCAAAAATAGAAAAATACATCGAGTTATAAATGTAATGACAATAAAGGTGGAATTCAGATCGACTTGTGCAGAAATTTTGCGCTTTGGCGATGTAGTTAGGTTGGCCGAGCGGTCTATGCCGCTGCGTTCAGGTCGCAGTCTCTTCTGGAGGCGTGGTTTAAATCCCACTCCTGACAGTGATTTTTCGTTCGCGAGGCAGCATCCAAACCCACGAAATTTCTCACCTGGCAACACAAGGGCAGCTGATGCTGAGAAACAACGACCACCTGTCAGTTCCACTCCGAGACACACTTCATCCTGACTTGGAAATGTATCACCGTTCCCCTGGCTGGCTCACAATCTTGCAACTCCCTCCCGAACAGGAGTGTATATGCACATATACCACATGGACTGCAGCGGCACCAGAATGAATTCATCGCCAATTACTCAAAGATAATTAATTTGGACAATAAATGCTTCTCGCGCCAGCGGCACACATATCCCGTATGAATAAAGTACTTTTTAAAAATCACCTCGTGCCACAGAAGGAGCACATCTGCCTTCAGAGCAGAAAACTGTGTGTGAATCAGATCCTGAACACGGCTACTTTTATACCAGATGTGTGTCTGAAAACAGTAAGTGGATCCAAGCTCACGATGAACCTCTCAATGTTTAGTGGAAGTGTTTCACTGAGTGATTTGTATGATTCCCTCTGATGTGCTTTCTTTTGTGAATTCCTAAGGAGCACCTCCCCTGAGACCCTGGTGGGCGGGTGTCGGGGAAAGGCGGATTTGAAAGGTTTACAGGGAAATCGGTGCAGTCTCGATGGGCCACTGTGGGATTCAGTTATTTTTCTTTCATGAATCTTTCCGAGATCCCATAGCATCTGTGGAGAGAGAACCGGTCATTCCCGTGAAAGGTCTGCATCTGAAATGTGAACTATCTCTATTTTCAGAGGTACGTTACAGATCTGGTAATATCTCTTTTTTCACTCATACCACCAGATCTGGAATGTATTTCCAGCATTCTGCTGTACCCACGAAGAGCAGGATCAGGCTCTGTGGCTTAGTTGGTTAAAGCACCGATTTACTAAACTAGAAGATTCTGGATTCAGATCCTCGGATTCCTTTCCAGTTAACTTTGCAACTGCGTAAGTCGCAATATCCATTTCTTGCTTGTCAATGTTGTCTTTCCCTTCACAGTGGATAATCTACAACGATAAAAAATACATAGTTCGAGAGTCTCCACAAATATCTTGACTATTTATTGACCTGATCCAGGTACTTTCATCATCTTGCAGTAAAAAAACTTTTAATTTGCAATGAATCCAATTCTCCAAGTTCTACAAACATAGCGTTCCATTGTTTTCTCAGGGAATTTCGAACAGAGTCAAATCGCCTTAGAATCACACCATCCCGACAGTGGTGAAGGAGACCATTCTGCCCATCGAGTCTGTACCGACACTCCGACAGAGAATTGCACACAGGACCTATCTCCGCAGCGCCACGCATCCACTCCGCTAACCTACCTATACAAAGACCTTGGGGACCACGGGGCAATCTAGCATGGCCAAATCCACCCAACCTGCTCATCTTTGGACTGTGGGAGGAAACGGGAGCACTTGGTTTCCTGAGATAACTTGCCTGGATGAATGCAGTTTGAACAGCACTACAAAAACTTGGCACCAGCCAGGACAAAGCTTCCAACTTTATTCGCTTCCCATGCATAAAGCTTCACTCCCCCACTGCAGACACAAAATGGCAGCAGTTTGCGCCATCTACAAGATGCACTGCAGCAACACAGCAAGGCTTCTTTGCCAGCACCTTCCAAACCCACGACCACCGCAGACGAGAAGGACAAGCGCAGCAGACACATCAGAATAACACCACCAGGTTTCAGGGCACTGATATTTATTTATTGATTGTAGTTATTTATAAGTTGTTGTTGTTGCACGTGTGTGTTGTTTAATCTTCGTGATCTTCAAAAGAAGCGAAATATCTAATTGGAAAAGATGCTACTGTTTCTAACGCAACCAGCGAACGTCGTGTCAAACTTTAAGAAAGCCCCCGGGGTTTGCGATTTATTTTTGAGTCAGTGGTTTCCCTGGGAGCCAATAAACAGAAGCAGCATGGAGAGATGGCAGAGCAGGAAATGTCGGTGCCGAAGCTGAATCACATCCACGGAGCAGCAACCTGCTTTCTACTAATCGGACCCCAAGTCCGATTCTGGTGGGACTGAAACCCACAACCTTTGAATGGCTGACTTGCCATTATTTAGATGTCTAACGCGCTACCCAAAGCGCCACATGCTGGAAGTTTGCTTTACTTGTCCATGTATGGAATTTTGACAATGTGGAAAGTTCAACAATCTCGTAGTTAAAAAGTCAAGGACTGTGAAGAGGGACTTTATTGATTGCAAGTCATGTTGCTACATCTCATGTCTGTTAAAACAGCTGTGGGAATACAGACCATTTTGGCCTTTGTACATGAAATCTGTCCATCACAGAATGATCCTCCCTCTTTCTCTTCCTTATTCTCGTGGACAGCTCGGAGTGTAATCTCACAGGCTTGATAGTCGGGGGCACATTCTACTCTATCCGTCACAGCGCTGATCAGAATCTGTTCCCTGTTCCAGTTAAACACCTGCACAGAACACAACGCAAAGCTGGAAGCTGGAAACCAGAATCAAAAACCGAAAATGCTGGATATGCTCAGCAGGTGATGGATGAATGGAGATTCCTGTAAAAGAGACCTTGGGGTACAGGTTCATAGCTCCTTGAAAGTGGAGTCACAGCTGGACAGAGTGGCGAAGAAGGCATTCGGCATGCTTGGTTTCATTGGTCAGAACATTGAATTCAGGAGTTGGGACGTCTTGTTGAAGTTGTACAAGACATTGGTAAGGCCACACTTGGAATACTGTATACAGTTCTGGTCACCCTATTATACAAAGGATATTATTAAACTAGAAAGAGTGCAAAAAAGATTTACTAGGATGCTATCAGGACTTGATGGTTTGAGTTATAAGGAACGGGAGGATAGACTGGCACTTTTGTCTCTGGACTGTCAAAGGCTGAGGGGTGATCATATAGAGCTCTATAAAATAATGAGGGGCATAGATCAGCTAGATAGTCAATATATTTTCCCAAAGGTAGGGGAACCTAAAACTAGAGGGCATCGCTGTAAGGTGAGAGGGGGAGATACAAAAGGGTCCAGAGGGGCAATTTCCTTCACACAGAGGGTGGTGAGTGTCTGGAACAAGCTGCCAGATGCAGTAGTGGAGGCGGGTACAAATTTGTCTTTTAAAAAGCATTTAGAGAGTTACATGGGTAAGATGGGTTTAGCGGGATATGGGCCAAATGCGGGCAATTGGGACTAGCTTTGGCGTTTTGAAAAAAAGGCGGCATGGACAAGTTGTCCGAGGGCCTGTTTTCATGCTGTAAACCGCTATGACTATATGACAAGCCGCTGAAGCACAGCACAGTTGCACAGTTTAAAGTTTCATTTCATCCACAATGGATATTCCATTCTAGTATTTTGAACAATTCAAATTGAAAATGTGCATTGTTATTCTCGTCGCCACAGCCTGAAAACAACTCCAGGCATTGATCTCTCCCTTGGATTTTAAATTTGTAAATCCATTCTCTATCTTTTAAAGCTACTATTGAAACTGTATCCATCACCCGCTCATTTCCTTGTGAATGAGCAGGAGAATTGAAGATATATTTGGATAATTTTCCTTTGACTACATTTGTACAGAAGCATCAAGGTCAAGGAGGGAACCACACACAGCACTTCATGAAATTCACCCACTAAAAAGTGACAGTGTTTAATCAAGGGATGGTTCTATTTATTCATTTATTATTAATGGAGAATATAAAAGTTGGAACGTTGTGCAATCTGGGCATTGTAACTGAGCAAAGTGAAACACAATGCGGACTGGGCAGGATAAGCCTAGCATGGGCAATGGACAGAGTGGAGGTGCGACGTTGGCTGGCTTGTGAGACGGCGCAGGGAGATGTTGCAAGGTGAAGGTACATCGGAAAATGGGAGTGTAAAATGTTGAATGATGAATGTGCAAGTAGAATGTGCAATGTAGACTGCAGGCTGGATATTCAATGGGTTCTGTGATGGGTGAATAGACTGTGGAATCTTGGCATGGTAAAGGTGCAATGGGGATTAGGACGGGTAAAGGTGTATCCTTTATTTTATATCACCTCTCCTCGATCTTCGGACCAAAATGCATCACTTCACACTTCCTTACATTAATTAAATTGTATCTGTCACGTGTCTGCCCATTCCACCAGCCTGTCGATATCTTCTTGCCGATTATCAATATCCTCCTCACTAAAAATCATAATATTTTCAAATTTTGCACCACTGACAAATTTTGAGTTCGAAAACTAAGCACCCAGATATCGGTCAGTAATTTCTATCAAGAAAAGCAAATTTCTCTCTATATAATATCCCCAATCAGAAATAGGTAAAACTTTCTGAAAAATATGCTTTAATAGGTTTGTACTAATAATTAAACTGTTGCTGAATGAAATTCTAACTAAGCTAATGATTCAAATGCCATTTGGTTCCAAATAAAATGCCAACCGGCACTAATACATTCAATTATAAGCATAGCCTTGCTCATTTATCAGGATTTAAATGACGAATACAGAGGGAAGCAGCGTACTGGTAGATTTCAAAATGAAATGGCCAAAAGATTTAGTATTTCTAAATTCCGCAGTCCTAGGTTCAATATGATGTGAACAATTCTTGTCTGCTGTGTCCCTCTCTGATGTCTGAACTTCAGCCTACCAGAGTGTGCTGACATCCACTGGCCGCAATACAGAACTGCAGTAGAGCGGAAAAATGCATCTTAACTGTCGCTGTTGCAGAGACAGATCAAACAGGAGTTAATGATTGGATATCGGCATTACATTCCATAGAGAAATCAATATTGATGTACTTTTAAATGCAGTCAGTATAACTTCGAATTTGCTATTACCTGGAGCAGTTGAGTCGACTAGCACAGATGTACGAAAGGAAAATCTCGGTAATGAGACGATGGAGAATGAATTTCAGAGATAAGCAGATGATGTTACGTTGAAGATTTTTAGTAGAGGATAGTGTGGAATCATGTATTAATTAGAACAAAAGGCCCTGTTTCAATTATGTACCTTCCAGATAGAATGTGTACAGATTTGCAAAGTCTCTGAGAGAGATTCATAATGAACATCACACACATAAGTCGCACCAGAGACAGAGCGATACAGAATGAGTCCAACACTCATACACCTCGAATCTTAGAATGGATACAGCAAAGAGAGGGAGACCATTCGGCCCTTTGTCTCTATGCTGGTCTGTACAAGAACAACTCAGCTCATCCCTTTCCCGTCCTTGTCTCATAACCCTGGAAATCCTTTCACTTCAGGTGCTGATTCCATTCCCCCTTGACAGCCCTGATTTGATGCTGCCTCTGCCACCCTCTCAGGCAGTGCATCCCAGGTCCTAAAAACTCTGCACATTAAAAGCCATCCTTCTCTCCTCAGGCAATGGGAGCAATATTTCTTCATCTACTCTTCTTTGACTGCACCCACAAGCCCACCACCTCTACCAGGGTAGAGGCAGAGAGATTCTTTCCACTTAGAAAGGAAATAAGAACTTGAGAACACAGCCTCAAAATAAGGGGGAGTCAGTTTAGGACAGAGTTGAGGAGGAACTTCTCCTCTCGGAGGGTAGTGAATCTCTGGAATTCTCTGCCCATTGAAGCAGTGGAGGCTACCTCGTTAAATACGTTTAAGTCACAGGTAGATAGATTTCTGATCAATAAGGGAATTAACGGTTTTGGGGAGCGAGCGGGTAAGTGGAACTAAACCACTATCAGATCAGTCATGATCTTATTGAATGGCGGGGCAGGCTCGAGGGGCTAGATGGCCTACTCCTGCTCCAATTTCTTATGTTCTTACCATCTCGAAGGACAGCGGCAATAGATACATGGGAACACCAGCACTGCAAGCTCCCCCTCAAGTCACTCACCATCCTGACTTGGAAATACATCGCGGCTCTTTCGCTGTCAGAGTGGCAAAATCCTGAAAGACTGTATGGCGAACAGCACTGTGGCTGTACCGACACCTCATGGACTGCAGCCGTTCAAGAAAGCAGCAAACCATCACCTTCCGAATGTCAGTTGGGGATTGGCAATGAATGCTGGCCCCTTCAGTGATGCCCACCTTTCGAAATGAATAAAACAAATAAACAATCGCAACTACAACCGGAGACAGATAGATACAGAACAAATCTCACTCACGTGCATGTGTGGATACAATCTGAATCCCCCAATCACATTCACTAACAGAGGGTAAAATACAGTCGAAATTGGGCGATCGTTATCCAGTTGCAGTTTAACCAGAGTTTTATACAAGAATAGAGAACATCTTAACACAACGTGCAACATTTTAACCCAATATGGAACATTATGAGACCAGTTAATCATCTTTCTGCCGAACAGAAAACATCTTCACGGAGAATATTTTCACACAACACGGAACACGTTTTCAGAGCAGGGCATATATGAACAGAACATTTAAAAAAAGTACACAACATGGATCATATTTATACAACCGGAAAGATATTGAAAGCATCAGGGAAACATTTTACACAACAGCAGAAAGCACCTCTCAACAACAGAGAGCAGAGGTACACAGCAGGAAATATATTTACAAATATGTACTTGCAACAGAAAATTCCTTTAAAAATAGAGATCGATTTTCCAATTCTGTGCTTTGCCGGTTTCCCATCACCTTTGCCTGTCGTTACGTGTCCAGACAATCTCTCTTACTGCTATTGTGTGTTTTTCTCTGTTTTATTCTCGCTTTGATGCAGTGGCTGAGCGTCCTGACACTGGAACGTGTATTAAATGATACAGTAGCGAAAATCTGCCTGACTATATTGATAGGCAGCAGCAATGCCCCTTGCCGGAGCAGAGTGGCGCAACGGAAGCGTGCTGGGCCCATAACCCAGAGGTCGATGGATCGAAACCATCCTCTGCTATTCCTATTATCACTGACAATGAAACGACTTGTGGCTTTTCCGTGGAGTCGGCAGACAGGTATTTACATCGGCTTCTCTTTTCTCCAAAAAACTTCAATCTGCAGTGAATCAATTTTATATGCAAGAAAGCATACGAACGGGTAACATCTTAACACAACATGCAACAATTTACTGACAGAAACATCTTCACGGAGAATCTTCTCAAACAACATGGAACACATTTGCAGAGCAGGGGCCATATTAACAGAATCGAAAAAACAACATTTACACAGCCGGAAACACAACAGCGGAGCATCTTACACAACAGCAGAAATCATCTCTCAACAACAATTGAGACAGTTACATGGGTAAGATGGGTCTGGAGGGTATGGGGCAAACACGGGCGATTGGGAATCGCTCGGTGGTAAAACACTGGGCGGCATGGACAGGTTGGGCCGATGGGGCTGTTTCCATGTTGTAAACCTCTATATCATAGAGCACAGCAGGAAAAACAGTGAAACACTTTGCACAACAACAGTGAACATCTTTGAACAGCAGGGAGCACAGTTACACAGCGGGAAATGTATTTATAAACATATTTACAAGAGAAAACTCCTTTCAAACATCAGTGATCAATTCCGTGACTGTCGTTACACGTGAACAAACAACCTCTTTGGCTGCTTTTGTGTGTGTCTTTCTCTGACCCTTTATTCTTGGTGTAATGCAGTGGAATTGTGTAGCCAGACTGAGCCTCCTGACACTGGTGATGGTGTTAAACAAAAGTGTGGAAGTGAATATCTGACTGATTGCATTGATAGGCAGCGGGGGTGGGGGGTAGGGTGAGGGGGAGGAGGAGAGGGGGGAGGGAGGAGTGGGAAGGAGGGAGGGGGGATGGGGAGAAAGAGAGGGGAGAGGGGAGTGGAAGGGGGAGGGGGAGAGGGAGGGGGAGATGGGAGGGGGAGGGGGAGCGGGAGGGGAAAGGGGGGAGGGAGCAGGGGAGAGGAGGGGGCGGGGGAGGGGGGAGGGCGAGGGGGGAGGAGGGGAAGGCAGGTGGAGGGGGAGGGGAAGGAGGGGGAACGGGGGAGGAGGGGGAGGGGGAGGGAGAAGGGGACAGGGGTCGTGGGGGAGGGGGGAGGGGGGAGGGGGGAGGGGGCGGAGACTGGGGAGCGGAGGCGGGCGGGGGTGGGGGGGCGGGTGGAAGCGAAGATGGACTTTCTGTAGCAGAGTGGCGCAGCTGAAGAGTACTTGGCTCATAGCTCAGAGGCCGATGGATCGAAACCATCCTCTGTTACTTCCTCTTAACAATAATAACAAAACCACTTGACTACAATTCTGCAGAATTACGTGGAATATGCAGGCAGGTATCTGCATTGGCTCCTCTTTTCTGTTATAAGCCTCAACCCAGTTTGATATGCACACAAGGTGTAGATACTGTGAACATGCACCAGGATATATTAGACAGAGGTGATGGTGCACAGGGCACAATTTCAGAATTTGTGGACAATGTGAAACTTGGAAGCATCGTGACCTGTGAGGAGCCTGGTGTAAAACTTCAAAAAGTACATCGGCAAGTTGACGGAATGCGTGGACAAGTTACAGATGAAATTCAAAGCTGAGAATTGTGAAGTGATTCATTCTGGTAGGAAGATTATAGAGAGACAATGAAAAGTAAAAGGAAAACAGTTCCAAAGTATCGAATCCATTTCATTAGTAACGTTTCTCAGTCCTACAACTCGAAATGAGGTGCAATAGTACAACTCTAACATAACACCAAATTACTGCGGATGCTGTCATCTGAAACCAAAAGAGAAAATGTTGGAAAATCTCTGCCGGTCTGGCAGCATCTGTAAGGAGTGAAATGAGCTCGTGTTTCGAGTCCAGATGACCCTTTGACAAAGGGTTATCTGGATTGGTTTACTGCCAATTGGTAACTTCCTTAAAGTCAATAATAATCCATTCAAAATATCCGCATATGTATTTTACAATCATAATTACTCATTTGAATGAAATTACTGCATCTCACATTGCTTCTTGTTAGATCATAAACGTATTTAAAAGTCATTTAACTGAATGCTGCGAGTTGTATCCATGCCTTAATGTCTACTGGTTTAAATATCTTACCACTCCATCAGGGGTTCCACTTACAGGTATTAAATGTCATGAGAAGTCTGGACAGAATGGATAGGGACAAACTGTTCCCACTTGTGGAATGATGAAGAATGAGAGAGAACAGATTGAACATCATGAGCAAAGGAAGGAATAGGAAGACGAGGAAAACATTTTTCACACAGTGAGTGTTTAAAGTTTGGAATACACTGCTGGAAAGTGCGGTGGATACAGATTCAATTGAAACGTTCCAAAGGAATTAGATTGTTATCTGCCGCGTTACAGGGAGAAGGCAGAGATGCTCATTTTCTGTCACAACTCCTCACATAATTTCTCATTCATCATTCATCACTGAATCGAGTGTGAACTGTTCTCTTGTCGTTTCTAAACAAGTAGAATTGCAGCACTGATTAAATGACAAGACAGTTGGTGGCCTAAGTCACTGGAGAGTTAAAAAATTACAAATATGTGTCTGAAAGGAGATGAGGATGGCACAGTGACGGAATTTGAAATAAAAACAGAAAATGCAAGAAACCTCATGCAGGTCTCGCAGCATCTATCGGGGGAGAAACAGAGTTAATGCTTTTGGTGTCCGTGACTCTTCTTCAGAGTTGAGGAGAGTTTGAAATGTGACGGATTTAAAATGTTCTCGAGAATTCGGAGCACAATCTGGATTATTCATTCAAGCAATTACAAAGGCAAATGGCATGTTTGGTTTTATTGCACGTGAATTGGAGGACATGAAGAAAAGTGTCTTGCTACAATTGTACAGGAGTTTATGGAGACCACATCTGCAATGCTGTGTGCAGCTGTGGTATCCACATTTGAGAAAAGATAAGCTTGCATTAGAGGCGGTACAGAGAAGGTTCACTACATTACCCCCTGGAATGAGGTGGTTGTTCCATGTTGAGAGGCCGAGTGAATTATTCTGAGAGACCCTAGAGCTCAGAACAATGTGTTGATGCTGAGTGAATGATTCCATTGCTGTCCTCTGGGCAGACGAGTGGCAGATGAAGTAAAAGTAAAGAAAAGTAAAGTTAAAGTAAAGTTTATTAGTCACATGTAAGGCTCACATTAACACTGCAATGAAGTTATTGTGAAATTCCCCAATTTGCCACAGTTGGGCACCTGCGCGAGTCAATCACCTAACTAGATGATGTTCAATGCACAGAAGTGTGAGTTGATTCATTTTGAGAGTGTGGAGAAATAAATGGAGAAACACTTAAGGAAATGCAGGAAAAAAGGGATCTCGGTTTCTCAGTAGAAAAGTCATTAAAGGTGGTTGGGCATGTTGAGAGAGCAGGTAATAAAGCAAATGACACCCTATGTTTTATTGGAAGATTGAATACATGAATAAGAAGATCATGTTGAGATTTTAAATACACTAGATAGGCCTCACCTGGAGCACTGAGTCCAGTGCTGGGCACCACACTTGAAGAAGTTTGGAGGGAGTGCAAAGGATATTCACATGAATGATTCTGTTGACAAAGATTTGTAGCAATGAAGATCGATTGAGAAGTTGGGTATTTTTCCTCACGGAAGAAGTCTGTGAGGACCTGTGGAGGGAAACGTAACATTGAGGAAGCAGGTGTGCTGCAGAAGGATTTGGAAAGGCTGGGAGAGTGGGCAGAGAAATGGCAGAAGGAAAACAATGTGGGAAAGTGTGAGGTTACGCACTTTGGAAGGAGGAATGGAGGCACAGATTACTTTTTAAATTGTGAAATGCTTAGGAACTCAGAAGCACAAAGGGACTTGGGAATCCTTGTTCAGGATTCTCTTAAGGTAAACGTGCAGGTTCAGTCGGCAGTTAGGGAGGGAAATGCAATGTCGAGAGGGGTGGAATAGAAGAGCACGGATGTACTTCTGAAGCTGGCAAAGGCTCTGGTCAGACACCGTGTGGAGTATTGTGAGCAGTTTGGGCACCGTATCTAAGGAAGGATGTGCTGGCCTTGGAAAAGGTCCAGAGGAGGTTCACAAGAATGATCCATGGAACGAAGAGCTTGTTGTATGAAGAACGGTTGAGGACTCTGGGTCTGTATTCGTTGGAGTTTACAAGGATGAGGGGGGATCTTATTGAAACTTAAAGGATACTGGGGGGCCTGGAGAGAGTGGACACAGAGAGGATGTTTCCACTTGTAGGAAAAACTACAACCAGAGCACAACCTCAGACGAAAGGAACGTTCCTTTAAAACAGAGATGAGGAGGAATTTCTTCAGCCAGAGAGTGGCGAATCTATGGAAATCTTTGCTGCAAAAGGCTGTGGAGGTCAGGTCGTTGAGTGTATCTAAGACAGAGATAGATAGATTCTTGAGTAATAAGGGGATCAGGGGTTATGGGGAAAAGACAGGAGAATGGGAATGAGAAAAATGGCGGAACAGATTCGATGGGCTGAGTGGCCTAATTCTGCTCCTATGTCTTATGGTCTTATGGAAGAGAAATAAGGGTGGCTTTCGCACTGCTGCTGCAGAATGACAGAGACCTGGACTCAATTCAGGCCTTGGGTGACTGTACGTATTTTTCACATTTTCTCTATGTCCACGTAGCTTTCCTCTGTGTGCTCTGGTTTCCCCCCACACTCCATTGATAGGGTAAGTGGATTTACCATGCTAAATTTACCCTTATGTCTCCCAGTATGTTTAGATTAGGAGGATTAACAGGATAAATATGTGAGGTTGCGTGGATAGATCAGAGAATCAGTGCAGACTCAATGGGCCGAATGGCCACCTTTTGCAATGGAGGGATTCAATGATAGAGTTTTTTATGTTCCAGTCAAGCGTTCATCAAGAACCAGGGGGAAAATTTCAAAATAAGTGTCAAAATTGCACAGATTCAGTTCCTAATGTATACATCTTTGGAAACTAAAGGAACATTTCACATGGCCAATCCACCTAAGCTGCACATCTTTGAATCGTGGGAGTCAACCAGAGCACCCAGAGGAAACCCACGGGGGAGAATGTGCAAAATTTGCACAGTCAGCAAAGGCCAGGAGCAAACCCGGGTCTCTGGGGCTGTGAGGCGGGAGAGTGGGATTAGGTAGCATGCAATTTCAATAAGGCAGTGTAGACTTGATGGACCAAATGGGCTGTTACGGCATTGTAAAGATTCTGTGGTTTGGAATCTAAAACATGATCCTATTGAATGGAGCAGCAGGCTTGAGGGGCCAAGTGGTCCACTTCTGATCCGATTTATTGTGCTGCTGTGTCCAGATAGCTGCTAATTGATTTCTCATCATTAAATCAGAATTTACTCCAGATACCGTTAATGCATCAACCCTGTGCTCAGTGACAAACACTGACTCGTGGTTAAGCAATGTCTCAATTTTAATATTCTTATCCGTGTTTCCAAAACCCTCCATGTCCTCAGTTCTTCCTCCCTTTCATCAACTCCAGCATAACAATCCTCTGAGATATCTGAGCTCCACTGATTGTGCCCTCATGGTAAGAAGTCTCACAACATCAGGTTAAAGTCCAACATGTTTATTTGGTCGCAAAAGCCACGAGCTTTCGGAGCGCTGCTCCTTCATCACGTTACCTGACTTACCTGATGAGGGAACAGCGCTCTGAAAGCTAGTGGCTTTTGCGACCAAATAAAACTGTTGGACTTTAACCTGGTGTTGTTAGACTTCTTACTTGGTTCACTCCACCAGTGATATTCGTACTTTCAGCTCTCTGGGTTTCAGCTCTGGAATACCCTGTCTAAAAGCCCCTGGCTCCCAGCTTGCTTTCCTCTCGTTCATTTCTGTCGCCTGTTCCCTTCATTTCTTTCCTCCTTCCTTTCCCGCGGGTTCCAGCTTTTGCATCCTCTGACTTTCCGCAGTCCTTTTGCCGCTTTAACTGCCATCAACGAATTATAATTGTACAACTATAATTGTGTGAGCGGTTCCACTTTAAGGATTCTTTCCGCCTCCAGCTCTTTGATTTCTCATTGGTTTCAGCTCCGGATCGAATTGAATGACGCAATGACGCTGGGCTGGGAGTGACGCTCACGAGTTTGTTTGTTTGGTTTGACCTAAAAATAGGGCAAATATCAACGATAACCCACTACCATCGGACCGGCAGTCGCGCACGAGCGGCACAGTCCGATTGGACACTGCGTTACGATTGGCTAGAGAAGATGTCAATCACATTGTGGGGCTGTTGTTGTTAGCAACGCGGTCTGCGATTGGTTACAATTGGGAGCATCATTTTTAATGGTCTCGAACTTCTGACTATGGAACCCATTGATTGGATAACGCAGCTGTCACTCAGTGGGCGCAGAGCGGCCATTGGATAATCGCGATGCGTCAATTTCCGATTGGTTTTCCCAGCTGTCGGTCGCAGGCCGTTGGTGGGGATTTACCCTGGACCCATCAGACACCGCGCGGAGCGGCAGCAATTGTCCCGGCACTGGCTTCAGTCCCCGGGTCCGGATCCATCCACAGCGGGGCACCGGATGGGTGAAGGGTTTTGGTAGCGGGAATCTCATCCTGCCCGGCTGTAAATGGGGTGGCACAGTGGTTAGCACTGCTGCCTCACAGCGTGGGGAGCGTGGGTTTCCTCCGGGGGCTCCGGTTTCCTCCCACAGTCCAGAGATGTGCGGGTTAGGTGGATTGGCCATGCTAAACTGCTCCTTCGTTTCATGGGGACCAGCTCGGGTCAGTGCTGGGGGTAGAACCTGGGTGGGATTGTAGTTGGTGCAGACTCGATGGGCAGAATGGCCTCCTCCTGCACTGTCGGATTCTATAAATCCGCAGCTTAGTGTTTCCAATGGCAGCTTCCTGTGTAAACATGTCACGCTGCAGTTCCCCCGTCTCAGCAATAGCGGCACTGCCCTAAAAAGAGGGCAATAGCGGCACTGCAAACTCCCTGGAGTCAGACCAATCAGCACAGAAATTGGGATCTTCCCGTGCTTTGTGTGTTGGGCTCAGTGTTACAGCAGGTTAGAGCAGCTCACTTTGCAGAGGCCACGGTTAGATACTGGGATCTTCCTGTGCTCTGTTTTGGGATGGGGCTTGGTTACTTTGAGTGAATCTCCCTTATTGTTTGGTTCTAATTACAGCCTCTCTCTCTCTTACAGTCAGTCTGGGTGTTCCTGACTGAGCAGAATGGCCTGATCTCACCACACATATTGAGAGGGAGGAGCTGCCGCTCGAGATGAAGATGATTGAGAACTCCAGCTTTCTCTCCACTCGTTTACTGAGTGGGCCTTCATCCATCATTAGTTTTCCCAGGATGTCAGGTACATTAACATCTTCACCTGCTGTGCACACTGACCTGACAGTGGGAAGGTATTGGAGCATAATGGGGCAGTCAACCATGTCAAAGGTGTGGGTAGGTTGAGGGAGATGAGGAGGGATTGTTCAGCTGGGTAAGACTGCACTCGGCTGGTTCCATTCTTATCTTTCTGGTCATATGCAGAGTATCACCTGCAATGGTTTCTCTTCCCATCCTGTTCTGTTACCACCGAAATCACCTAAGGATATATCCTTGGCTCCTTCCTATTTTTCATCTACACCTTACCCCTCAGTGATATTATCTGAAAGCACAATGTTAGTTTTCACATGTCTGCTGATAACACCCAGCTGTACCTCACCATCACCTCTCGCAACCAATCCCCTGTTATTAAGTTATTACACTCCTTCTCCGACCTCGAGTACTGGCTAAGCAGAGAATTCCCCCAATTAAATATTTGGAAGACCAATGTTTCCACTACAAATTCTGTTCTCAGTCACTGAGTCCATCTCCCACTGTCAATGTCCGAGTTTGAAACAAACCCTCATAATCTTGGCACCTCATCAGACTCGGAAATAAGATTCCAACCACATATCTGTTCCTTCACCAAGATCACCTATTTCCAGCTGTGTAACATCACACAGTGTTTGTAATACCTCAACTCACCCATCCCTGAAACCCTCATCCATGCTTTTGTTACCTTTAGACGTGACAATTCAAACACACTCTGGCCCAGCAGAATTCCTTGCTTAGAGGACATTAGTAAACCAGATAGGGTTCAATGACAAGCGACAATTAGATTTTTGATTGCAGATTCATAGTGAATTCAAATTTCATCATCTGCCATAATATCCACATAATACTACATCTGCCATGTAGATGCCCACACACTCAGCCTGTCCAAATCACGCTGGAGGATCTCTGCATGCCCCTCAAAGCTCACCCTCCCACACAATTGCATCATCTACATATTTGGAGATAATACATTTATCCCGTGTCCAAATCATTCAGATATAATATGAACAGTTGGGGTCCTCGCGCAGATCCCTGCGGTACCCCACTAATCACTGCCTTCCACTTGGAAAAATACCCATTTATGCCATCTCTTTGCATCCTGTCTGTTCATCAGCTTTCTATACATTACAAGGCACTACCTGCAATCCCATGTACTTTAATTTGATATAGTAGAGAGGTGGCACAGGGGTGAGCACTGCTGTCTCACAGCGCCAGGGACGCGGCTTCGACTCCTGGCTTGGGTCACTGTCACTGTGAAGTCTGCACGTACATCTATGTACGTCTGCATCTATGTGGGTTTCCTCTGGGTGCTCCAGTTTCCTCCCACAATCTGAAAGATGTGCTAGTTAGGTATATTGGTCATGCTAAATTCTCCCTGAACAGGTAGCAGAGTCTGGCGAGTGGGGGATTTTCACAATAACTTCATTGCAGTGTTAATGTAAACCTGCTTCTGACACTAAAAAACAAATTAACCTTTAAAACTTAAGAACGTCATGTGAGACCTTGTCCAAAGCCTTCTGAAAGTCTAAATAAACCGCATCCACAGGTTCTTCCTGGTCAACTCTCCTAGTTACATCCTCAAAGAATTCCAGTCGTATTGTCAAGCGTGATTTCCCTCCCTTAAATCCATGCTGATTATAACCCTGCTTTCCAAATGCTTGATGATGGACTCCAGCAACTGCCCTCTGACCGGCGTTCAGCTCACTGTTCATTGGTTCCCTCTTTCTTTTCTGCCTCTGTTCTTGACGTCCAACAGGTTTATTTGGTAGCAAATACCATTTGCTTTCGGAGCGCTGCTCCTTCGTCAGATGGAGTGGAAATCTGCTCTCAAACAGGGCAAACTGTGGCCTGTTTGAGAGCAGATTTCCACTCCATCTGACGAAGGAGCAGCGCTCTGAAAGCTAATGGCATTTGCTACCAAATAAACCTGTTGGACTTTAACCTGGTGTTGTTAAAGCTGTTACTGTGTTTACCCCAGTCCAACACCGGCATCTCCACATCATCTGTTCTTGAATACAGGGTTTAGATTAGTTACCTCTCTATCCTCTGAAGGTGCTGACTCTGGCTGGGTTCAGTTCCACACTCACTGGTTCCTCCCTCTCTCCTGAAGATGCTGACTCTGGCTGCATTCAGTTCTGCACTCACTGGTTTCTCTCTCTCTCTCTCTCTCTTGAAGATGCTAACTTTGGCTGGGTTCAGTCCTACACTCACTGGTTCCTCTCTCTCTCTCTCTCTCTCTCTCTCTCCTGAAGGTGCTGACTCTGGCTGGCTTCAGTTCTACACTCACTGGTTTCTCTCTCTCCACTGAAGGTGCTAACTCTGTCTGGATTCAGTTCTAACTCACTGGTTTCTCTCTCTCCACTGAAGGTGCTGACTCTGGCTGGATTCAGTTCTACACTCACTGGTTTCTCTCTCTCCACTGAAGGTGCTAACTCTGGCTGGCTTCAGTTCTACACTCACTGGTTTCTCTCTCTCCAACGAAGGTGCTGACTCTGGCTGGATTCAGTTCGACACTCACTGGTTCCTCTCTCTATCTCTCTCTCTACTGAAGGTGCTGATTCTGGCAGGGTTCAGTTCTACACTCACTGGTTTCTCTCTCTCTATTGAAGGTGCTGACTCTGGCTGCGTTCAGTTCTAACTCACTGGTTTCTCTCTCCCTCTCTACTGAAGGTGCTGACTCTGGCTGGGTTCAGTTCTAACTCACTGGTTCCTCTCTCTCTCTCTCTCTGTTGAAGGTGCTGACTCTGGCTGGGTTCAGTTCTAACTCATTGGTTCCTCTCTCTCTCTCTCTCTACTGAAGGTGCTGACTCTGGCTGGATTCTGTTCGGAAGCTGGAAATCTGAAATGAAAGCAGAAAAGCAAGCTCAGCAAATTGTGCAGCATCTGTTTAGAGAGAGAAACAGAGTTAGTGTTTCAGGTCTGTGACCTTTCATCAGAACTTGAAAACATAGAAACTGGGAAGAGGAGTCGGCCATTCAGCCCTTCGAGTCTATTCCATCATTCAATGTGATCATGGCTGATCCTCTATCTCAATTCCATGTTCTCATTTTTCCCAATACCCCTTGATGCCAGTAAAATCTAAAAAAAACCTCTCTCTCCTTCTTGAATATATGCAGTGACTTGGTCTCCACAGCTTCTGAGGTAGAGAATTCCACAGATTCACCACCCTATGGGTGAAGAAATCTCTCCTCCTCTTCTTCCTAAATGGTGAACCCCGTATCCTAAGACTGTGTCCTCTTGTTCTACATTCCCCAACCAAGGAAAACATCCTTCCTGCAGCTAATCTGTCCAGCCCTGTTAGAATTTTATGTTTTAATCAGATCTCCTCTCACCCTGTCCTTTCTGTTTTTCACACCAAAATGTAGAACTTCACGTTTAGCCGCGTTGTACTGCATCTGCCATGTGTTTGGTCACTCACTCAAGTTGTCCAAATCACCTTGAAGCCTCCATGCATTCTCCTTCAACTCACAATTCCGCCAGTTTTGCGTTGTCAGCAAATGTGGAAATGTTACGTTTGGTTCCCTCATCAGGTCGTACATGTTTGAATACGCGCTGAAAAATGATAGATGCTGATGGCCAGTACATACACGAGGGGCTGAATGGCCTCTATCTGTGCTGTAAAATTCTATGACTATGACCTCTTAAAGAAGTCATTCATTGGCTGTCCTTTGGGAACTCCTGACATAATGATTTGTTTGATAGAAATGAAGATCTCTTGTCTTTTTTCTGGTGTCTTACACTTTGCTCCTTGCTTCCTGACTGGAATCTCCAAACTGGGGAAATTGTGGATGTGGTGACATCACCCTGTTGGGGATGAAGCTATTGTCACAGGGTCCTGTGTTGTCAATATACCAACCCGTTACCATAGTTACCCAGTTTCACTGGATGTTGACAGAATATTTACCATTGATTTGGTGTTCTACCTGCCAGCTGTTCATACGGAATACAGATGTTGTGAATGAGCATTGTCCACCTCCACTTACAGCAATGATAGTGACAACCTGCATCGTTTCCGGATAGGGCTGGAGTCATAGTCATACAGTCACAGAGATTTACAGCTGGAAACAGGCCGTTCAGCCCAACTCATCAATGCCGCCCAGGCAAAATTGTAACCACCTCTGCTGCTATCTCTGACAGCTCGTTCCAGACTCCACCCTCTGTGTTTCTCCCCTCTCACTTTAAACCTATGCTCTCCACTTTTAGACTCTCCTATCTTTGGGAAAAGATATTGACTATCTTGCTGATCTATGGCCCTCATTATTTTATAGACCTCTATAACATCACCCCACGCCTCCTACACTCCAGGGAAAAAGTCCCAGTCTATTCAGCCTCTCCTTATAACTCAAACAATCAAGTCCCGGTAGCATCCTAGTAAATCATTTCTGCACTCTTTCAAATTTAATAATGGTCTTTCTATAATAGGGTGACCAGAACTGCACACGGTATTCCTAGTGTGGCCTTCCCAATGTCTTGTGCAACTTCAACATGATGTGCAAAATCCTATGTGAGGATAAATGGGCCAAGACATTGCATTGCCATTCCTATAGTTGTTAATGAAGTGAAAAAGCCGGTGTTTAATGAAATGCCCCAGGTGGAAATCTGCTCGAATGTGGCAACACTGCAAAATCCTCAATTATTGTTGTTTCTGCTCAACCAGCCCCAGAAGCTTGGAAGATGGAAGTCCCCGATTGGTCTGAAGTTGGAGGTGAAGAGGAGCCAAGTTTCAACCACTTGCTGACAAACATCAAAAGGCAGCTGCTTTGGAGCAAGGCGATCCTCGAACAGGCCACTCAGAGTAGCCAAGACCCTGGAACATCATCGCTGCTGGAGAACAGAGAAGATGTGAGGCAAGGCAGGATGCTCGAGTGGTCAAAGATGGGACTGAATCATTGGTGGAGACTCCTACTCCAGTTCTGACTCCTTCTGGCATTGATGGACGGTTTGAAGTGGAGGAAATTAGTCAGGATGGAAGTGGTGATGAGATTCACAGTTATTCCCTCAGGCTGAGAGACCATTTTTAAGGCAATATGTGCAGCAACTCCACTCTGGGGTGGGTGTCAGATCAGCTCACCAGACGGAAGGAGGACTGGAGCACAGATGAGGCCATTCAGCCCCAATACTTTCTTAAACGCTCTGCTGTGTAGTTCAAAAACTGAAAGTCCAGGATTCAAGCCATGTTACGCAGGCGACTGGGAAAAGCATCATTGGATTAATCAGATCAGTGGCCCATACTGGAAAGACTCAAAGCCCAGCAGAGAGATGTCAACATGAATTTTCACTTTTAATGTCTCTTCTTTACTCTGAACAATTTGTTGTGTTTGTATAATTATCTTAAATATTACACATTAAAACAAATACTCGGAATATTTAGCATTGCCAGAGAAGTGTAACCAGGAACAGTGCCCTGTTCATTCAGTTTGGGGAACACTTCCTGAAAGAGGAAGATTGGGACATGACAGCTTCTCCCTGTCAGCTCCTTCCACTTCCCTCCACAATCCTGAACACCTCTATCAAATCTCCTCTCAACCTTCTCTTCAACAAAGACCCAAATTCTCCAATCTCCCGATGCAACTGAACTTCTTCATCCCTGGACCTCGCCCAGAGATTCATTGCAACCTTTTTTATGCCTTCCCCTCTTTTCTAAACAGTGCTGTCCTGCAGATAATGCAACACTCCAACTGAGGCCAAACCAGGGTTTTATACAGCTTTCCCATAACTTGCTTGGTCTTGTAAACTGTGCCCCTATGTATAAAGCTCACAATCCCAAATACTTTAAGAACCACACTCTCAACCTGTCACCGAAACAGCAAGTATTAGTGTCACAGGTCCCTTGTTCCTGCATGCCTTTACAATTGTATCATTTTTTTCATATTGTCTCTCCCTTTACTTCCCACTGAAATAAATCATTTCACACTTCTCTGCTTTAAATTGGTCTCGTCTCACTAATCCACAAGCTGTCGAAGTAACTTTGAGCTTCAACACTACCCCCTCACAGTTCACAATGCTGTCACGTATTGTGTAATTACCACAGTTTGAATATGTGCTCTGTGCAGCATTGCCGATGTCTCTAATATGTATCAGGAAGAGCAGGATTCCGAACACCAACCCGCCGGGAATCCCACTTTAACCGACCTCCATTCCAAATAAAAACATTTCCCACTGCTGTGTTTCCTGTCACTCTGTCAGATTCCTATCCATGTTGCTGCTGTGCCTTTTATTTTATCAGCTCCAAATGTTACCACAAGTTTGCTGTGTGCCCCTTTATTTATAAAATGCTTTTTGGCAGTCCATGTTCACATTTACCACATTCCCCTCATCAACCTTTTCTGTTACCCTCATTAAAATCTTAAGCAAGTAAAATATGATTCCCCTTTAATCATTATGTACGTGTTTTCCTTAATGTACATCAGCACAAGTGAGTGTTAATTTAATCTCCAGTGTTTGGAGAATATTTCACGTTGCTGAGGTTAAACTGATTGGACTTTAGTTGGCTTATCCTCACAGCCTTTTCTGAAGAAGTGTATTTACCATTTGCAATTCTCCAGTCCTCTGGCACCACTCATATAACTCACTCGGATAGAAAACTTTTAACCATTGCCTCTGCAATTTCCACCCTTTTTTTCCCCTCAGTATCCATGCTTGTGTCTTGTCCAGTCACAAGAACACAGGAAATAAGGGCAGACATTTACTATGTGGCTCATCAATAATGTTAAACCATTCAAAACAATTATGGTTTATATGTCTTTATTGCCATGCAGTGCAAAGCACATAGGCACAGTATTAAAACAAGAACAGCAACATCATCAGACAATACATAGATAGACATCACACTATATTTCTGACAAGTTTTCTAAAAAGTCACTACATTTTCAGCATTCCTAACAAATTCATTTAAAATATCAGCAGTTCTATTGGGGAGAAAACAAACTGACTATTATGATGTGAATCAAATTTCTGTAGTTGATACTGACGATCATCAAAAATATGGTAACTCCGAATAAAGAACTTTTCAAGCTTGGGTAATAAGGTCATGTATCAATTTATAAATTTGAACTAAAAGATAAATCAACCTCTTGAAAGGTTGCAATCCAATAATTCTTAATCCCTCACTAAGTATTCCCCTCATGCCTTCCATTTTCCTGGTGACACAGCTTTGCACTCTTTATATCAGCTGTATATCTTTTTGAAAGTGTGGGTTCCAAACTATGGATGCAGACTCCAGGTGTGGATATACCAGCTGCTTATGGAGTTTCAGATCTTGGGATTGAACTCCACTTTACTCCTCACTCCCTTGATTCCCTGAGAAACCAAAATTTGTCTATCTCAGCCTTAATTGTGTCATAGACTGTCATAACCTGCAGTGTAGATGGAGGCCATTTGGTCCATTGAATCTGCACTGACTCTCTGACAGAGCATCCCACCCAGAACCTATCCCGGTAACCCCACATATTCTGCTAATCCCCCTAACCAATATATTTGGGACACTAACAGGCAATTTAGCATGGTCAATCCATCTAAACTTTGGAGAATGGGATGAATTGCAAACATGGGGAGGATGTGCAAACATCATACAGGCAATCACCCAAGGTGGAATTGAACCCGGTTCCCTGGTGCTTTGAGGCAGCAATGCTCACCACTGTGCCACCACTAGTGTATTCAACAATGGAGCATGTCAAAGGATCACAACCCAATGAGTGCAGAAATGTATTCTCATGTCAGTCCGAAATGATCTGATCCTTACACTGAGCCAGCTTCCGCAATCTCCCAATGTCCACAAAATCAAACCCCTTCAGAATCTTGTATGTTTTAATGTTTTGCCTCTCATGCTTGTGAATCACAGAGAATACAGACCCAGTTTACGAAGGGTCACATCATATGAAACCCTTTCACCCTCGTGGACCAATTTACTGACCCTTCATTAGTGATTGAAGCATAATGAGAAAACCCTTTCCCACAGCGAGTAGTTCAGCTCTGGGATGCATTGTCTGACAATGTGGTGATGCAGCTTCAAGTGAGGCATTCAGAAAGGAATTGGATTGTTAAAGTTACACCAGCAGAGTGGCACTGGTTAGCGCTGCTGCTTCACAGCGCCAGAGACCCATGCTCAATTCCTCCATGGCTGACTGTCTGTGTGGAGTTTGCACATTCTCCCTGTATCTGCATGGGTTTCCCCAGGTGCTCCAGTTTCCTCCCATAGACTAAAGATGTGCAGAATAAATGGATTAGACATGATATATTGCCCCTTAGTGACCCAAGATGTGTAGAGTAAGAGGGTTAGCCATGGGCGAAAGATGTTCTGCCAGAGAGTCAGTGCAGATGCAATGGGCAAATGGCCTCCTTTTACACCGTGGATTATGCGGGATCCAATGGATACTCAGTGCTTCCATTTGTGAAGCCAAGGATCCCATCCACTTTGCAAGCGACTGTCCTAAACTATCTCACTTTCAAATATCTTCCTGAACCTACTCCCTCTGAGCCTGCACACAGTTTTGAACTGGACCATTCAGTTTATTTTGCCTCTCCCCATCTCTTCTGTCAAAAGGCAGCACTGTTCCTGAGTGTGGGATTAATAATGTGTCTCTTCCACAGTATCAGTGAGAACTGATACTGTAGCTTCTGTTTCTCCAAGAGAATCTTTCTGACTAAAGCTGGAATTTACAAGGATTTCTGTCACTGAGACATTGTCTGGCCGTCTGTTTCTCACCACCCTAACTCACTCTGTCTCTGTCTCTCCCTCCACCCACTCTCATCCACTCTATATGAAGGCGGGATATTGTTGTTTAGTGACTGAGTGCACACAATCTGTACCTTCATCTGATCAAATAGAATTCAGCTTGTGAACAATATCATCATTTCAACCAGTTCTGGGTTAAATCAGGCACAACTCTGATTGGCTGCAGCCCCCTGAATCTGGGGAGCAGACACTGTGAGCATTGCTGGCCTCAGAGGCTTTTACGGTTACTGAGCTGGGAAACTCCAACTAATCCCTGAGAATCCACAGCACAGAGCGAGAGGAGAGGAAAGCCTGTCCTGGGAGCTATCAATCTGAGACAGTTTGACCCTGTCAATGTGCAGATGTGATCCTGCTCCTTCCATTCCCAAACTGTTATAATGAGGAATACAGAACGCCCAGTAATGACCAGCTTGTTGCAATGTGTTTGAATGAACACGATGTGATAACATCGAAGCAGCATTTTGAAATATTCATTCAATGTATTCTGATGAAATGTATTTTTATGCTCTGTGTGCATTCTTATGCCATTGCATAAGAATCTTCCTCTGACATGAGACCGTATTTTGTCTTTGTGCCTTGATGCTGCTTTTAAAAGAAAATGTTCATGTTATGAATTTTCTCATCGAACCACAGGAAGAATTACAGAAAAATAACAGCACAGAAGGAAGCCATTGAACCTATCCTGCCATGCCAGTCCAAGGACACAGCAAGAAATCTCACAACACCAGATGAAAGTCCAACAGGTTTATTTGGTAACAAAGCTTGCTGCTCCTTCATCAGGTGAGTGGGAGTTCTATTCACAACAAAGACACAAATTCAATTTACAAAATAATAAGGACACCCAGGTGTCCTTTCCAAGCCCATCTTCCTGCACCCAGCCCGGAGCCATGCAGCTGAATGCACGATGGAGATCCAAATACTAAATGCCAAAACTTTGCGAACCTTCTTGGAGCCAGTGGCTGCCCTGAAGCAGTAGAATTAATATTGCAAATCACACCCGCTGCGAGCAGGGTTCGAACCTGCGCGGGGAAACCCCATTGGATTTCAAGTCCAACGCCTTAACCACTCGGCCACCGCAGCTGCTTATTTGCTGTTGTGATGTAATCGCCTTAGCAACATTCACAGACCTTTATCAGGCACCGGAATGATGCAGAGCACAGCGTGTGAGTTGAAATCTGTTCGTCTCCTTTTAATTTGTATCTTTGTCTCTGATCCAGAACTCATTCACTAGTTCAGACTTGTTATTCTTTTTCAATAACCTTTCATTAAAATCAAATTGAACCCGAATTCTGCATCCGAAAAATAAAGTCCACTTCATTTCAGTCAAATGGTGCGTGCAAACCGCAAGAGGGCGCCGATAATGTCCAACGTACATTACCAATGCGATGGCCGGGAATCGAACCCGGGTCAAGGCAGCTATGCTCACCACTCTCCCACCATCGCTCACTCTGCGTAAGCAGTTGTTATTTTCATTAGTTATAATTACAAAACTACCTTTGTTGCTGATTTCAGCAGACACCAGGTGTGTCCTTGGCCCATTTTTTAAACCTGAACTTCGCTTGTCTCGTTTCTCTGGACAGTTTGAGCCACCTTTTTGCTGTTGTTTCTGACTGATAAGTCTGATTCGATTTGCAGTTCATTTGAACAAAGTTTCCACTGAACGGAAATTGAAGCTGGATTTTATGTTAGAAACACATGGATGATGAGAATATTTGGTGATTTTTTTTAGGAGTGTCCCCCTTCTGTTCTGACCAGAGATAGCTAATTAAATAAGTCAAAACTCTGGGTCAGGAACTGACCCTTGGTCAAATGCTCGCACAGTCACCACAACACCACCTGGCTCTGTCACCCCCTCTGTATTTATAGAACGAATACACAAGCAATCAAGTGGCAGAGAAATCACAGCTTAGAGAATTATATAACCGACATTCCCGTTCTGGGAGTTTTACACTTTCCGATAGATCGGGGTGAGCAGGGTCGCCCAATCAGAAAGCAGGTCCTTGGGACATGGAATTTGATTAATATCATGTTTTGCAATCATGTTAATCGGTCAGAACCATGTTGATGTTATTTCACTCCAATCCATGAAGGTTTGATTGAATCGTGACCTTGTTGCACACCTTGCGGTCAGCCAGGAGATGGCAGCAGGGAACAATAATTTGGATTTGCTGTTTGTGTCACTAAATCGAGTCATGGAGGTTCACAGCATAGAAAAAGGCCCTTCGGCACAACATGTCCATGCCGCCCAATTTTTGCCATTAAGTTCGTCCCTATTGCCCGTGTTTGGTCCATATCCCTCGATATCCATCTTACCCATGTAATTGTCTAAATTCTTTTTAAAAGACAAAATTGTACCCGCCTCTACGACCTCTGGCAACTCGTTCCACACACCACTCTGTGTGTGAAATAAATTGCCCTTCTGGACCCTTTTGTATCCCTCCCCTCTCATCGTAAACCTATGTTCTCTAGTTTTAGACTCCCTTATTGTGGGGAAAAGCTGTTGGCTATCTACCTTATCTATTTCCTCATTATGATATAGGCCTCTTTATATCACCTCTAGGTCTCCTGTGCTCCAGGGGAAAAGAAAGTTCCAGTCTATCCAACCCCTCCTTATAACTCAAACCATCAAATCCTGGTAGCTTCCTAATAAATCTTTTCTGCACTCTTTCTAGTTTAATATCCTTCCTTCCCATAATAGGGTGACCAGAACTGTGCACAGTACTCCAAACGTGGCCTTACGAATGTCTTGTACAATTTCAACAAGATGTCCCAACTCCATGTTCAATGTTCTGACCACTGAAACCAATCATGTCGAATGCCTTCTTCACCACCCTGTCCACATGTGACTCCACTTTCAAGGAGCTATGAACCTGTACCCCGAGATCTCTTTGTTTTATAACTCACCCCAACGTCTTACCATGAACTGAATAGGTCCTGTCGTGGTTTAATCCACCAAAATACATCACCTTACATTTATCTAAATCAAATTCCATCTGCCATTCATTGGCCCATTGACTCAATTGATCAACATCCCACTGCAATCCGAGGTAACCTTCTTCATTGTCCACTCTGCCACCAATCTTGGTGTCATTTACAAACGTACTAACCATGCCTCCTAAATTCTCATCCAAATCATTAATATAAATGATGGGGTAGGATGAGTGACTTTGCGGATGGCATAAAGATTGGCTGGGTGGTGAAAGGGAGGCTGAGTTTCTTAGTCTGCAAGAAGATATAGACAGGATAGTCAAACGGGCGGATAAGTGGCAGATGGAATTTAACCCCGAAAGATGTGAGGTAACACACTTTGGAAGGAATAATTTGGCAAGGAAGTATTCAATGAAGGGCATGGCACTTGGAAGTTCTGTGGAATATAGGGACATTGGCGTGTTTGTCCATAATCTCTGAAGGTAGAAGGGTATGTTAGTAGGATGGTGAAAAAAAAATGGGGCACTTGTCTTGAACAATCGGGGCATCGATTGCAATAAAATGTCATGTTGAAGTTGCATAGAACTTTGGTGAGGCCACAGCTAGAGTACTGTGTGCAGTTTTGGTCGCCACAAGATAGGAAGGATGTGATTGCACTGGAGGGGATGCAGAGGAAATTCACCATGATGCTGTCTGGGATGGAACATGTAAGTTCTGAAGGGAGATTGGGTAGGCTTGGATTGTTTTTTTTAGAGCAGAGAATACTGAGGGGGGACCTGATCGAGGTGTACAAAATTATGAGGGCATCGACAGAGTGGATAGGAAGCAGCTGTTCCCCTTGGTTGAAGGGTCAGTAAAAAGAGGACATAGGTTCAATGTGAGGGGCAGGAAGTATAGGGTGGTTGTGCGGAAAAACATTTTTACCCAAGCGTAGTGATGGTCTGGAATGCGCTGCCTTGGAAGGTGATGGAGGCAAGTTGCCTCACATCCTTTAAAAGTATGTTGTCAGCAATTGGCATATCATAACATTCAGGCCTATGTGTCAAGTGGTGGTGGATGCGATTCGACTGGAGGTCAGATGCTTCTTCCGTGTCAGAGCAGACTCGATGGGCCGAAGAGCCTCTTCTGTACAGCATGATTCTATTATTCTATTAACAAATTCACTATGAACCGTATCAATGTCAGCCATATTCCTTGCCAGTTCTCAGACAGGCACTGATTGGTTCGAAGTTTGTTTCATTTTCCAGGATCCAGCTCAATTAAATAAATGTATTTCTTCTGCTCTGTGTGTCATTAATAAAAATCTTCCTCTGACGTGAGACCTTGTTTTGTCCTTGTGCCCCTGTTGATGCCTTTGTCATTCTACTCATGCTTTGATTTTCCTCATGTCACCTTAGAAAGAACCAGAGAAATGTAACAGCACCGAAGGAACCCATTCGGCCTATCTTGTCCTTGCCAAACTGAGGACACTCAGGTGTCCTTTCCAAGCTCACCTTCTTGTTATGCAGCTGAAAGCATGCTGGAGATCCAAATAATTCATTCCAAAAAAATAGGATTTGCAACTCTGTGGCTGTCTAAAGCATACATTTCCAATCACACTCGCTGGCAGCGGGGCTCGAATCTGCACGGAGAAACCCCATCGGGTTTCAAATCCAATGCCTTAACCACGTGGCCACAGCAGCTGCTTATTTAACAAATGAAAGCAAATCACTGCGGATGCTGGAATCTGAATCCAAAAGAGAAAATGCAGGAAAATCTCAGCAAGTTTGGCAGCATCTGTAATGAGAGAAAAGAGCTGACGTTTCGAGTCCAGACGACCCGTTGTCAAAGCTTTGACAAAGAGTCATCTGGACTCGAAACGTCAGCTCTTTTCATTCTTTACAGATGCTGTCAGACCTGCTGAGATTTTCCAGTATTTTATCTTTTGGCAGATCTTATTTGTCAGAATAATGTAACCACCTCAGTAACGTTCATATTAACTTCATCAGGCACCAGGATGGCGCAACGCACAGTGTGCGAGCTGAAATTTGTTCCTCTACTTTTACTTTGAGACTTTGTGTCTGGCTGAAAATTCATTTATTCGGTCAGAGACTTGTTTTTCTATTCCAATATTTTTCATCAAAAAATAATTATGTCCGAACAAAAAATGAAAAAGGTATCTGCATTTTATTTCATTCCTGTCAAATGTTTCGTTCGCCCTGTTTTTGTCCACTCAGTTTAAAACACAAGAGGCCGTGGATAAAGGTTCAAAATAAATGACCAATGCATTGGCCAGGAATCAAACCTGGGTCATCTGCTTGGAAGGCAGTTATGCTCACCCCTATACCACCATCGCTCACTCTGCTTAAACAACCGTTATTTTCATTAGTTATAATTACGGAACTTCCTGAGTTGCTGATTTCATCAGATACCAGATGTGTCCATAGCACAGTTTGTGAACTGAACTTGGCTTGTCTCGTAGTTCTGGACAGTTTAGGCCACCTTTCTTTTTACTATTGTTTCTGACTGAGAACTCATTGATTAGTTTTGAGGCCTTTTCTTTCATTTAAACAACATTTCAGCTGAAAGCAAATTGAATGTGGATTTTCCATTAGAAACACAGCGATGATGAGAATTTTTAGTCAATTTTATTTTAGGAGTGCCCACCTACTGTTCTGACCTGCGATAGATAATTAAATGAATTACCACTGTGATGGCCAGGAACTGACCCTTGGTCAAACGTTCGCACAGTCACCATCATCACTCACCTGGCTCTGCCACCCCCTCAGTCTGAAAGTCCAGCTCTGACAGTGAATCTGGTCACCTTCGGGCCCAATCGGAGGATGGTCAGAACATGTCTGCCACTGTCAGAAACTCCATTATCAGCGAGTGGGGGATGATTATTTAACTGGCTGTCACTGGTTGTTGAGGTTGTGATTTACTGTTACCTGTCAGTGCAGGAAAAACAAATAAAACAGGAAAATTGAGAGACTCCGAGAGCAGTTAATTTGTATCTTCACCCTAAAGAAACACAATGATGTCTGCAACCGCTATAATAACTGAAAAAACAGATATAACTGGCTGTTGCCGCGGAATCTGGTTTACAGATGTGGCCGTACACCCCATGGACTGCAGCGGTTCCAGGGGCTTCCAGCGGTTCCACCTTCCCAAGGGCAATTAGGGATGGGCAACTAATGCTGACCCAGACAGCGACACTCACATTCCATGAATGAATTCAAAGACAATCTGCGGGGAGCGGGACTCAGAGTGTTTAACAATTACTGAGGCGAAAAACTATAACGACGCCCCCGGGATACAGAGCAAAGGCGAAAAGGAGGATAAATTCCGTCCTGGGACCTTACAGTTGGTTAAAGTTTTGTCCTGTGAATGTGTAGGTGTGAATATTGTGTCAGAGAGAGTGTATGAAAGGGACGGGCGGGTCAGACTAATCCAACTGTGTTTGTGTGTCTGTTCTGATCATGAGATCTCCGAGTCTCTCTTGTGTAAAATAAAACAATTTTCCAATCAAAGATTCCCTTAATCCCCCTGCTGAGCCCCAAAGTTAGATTTCAAGGTAAATGGTTCGCTAAATTGAAGATTTCTGTGGAAAAGTAGAGAACATGTCAGCTATCGCGTGTGAGAGCGCGATCAGTGCAGCAGTAAAACGGGTTTCAGTGGAAAATGGAGTTCTCAGTTCGAGTTGAACCTATTCAACAGCAAACATTCGTGTGTCAGAGACATGAAGGATGTGAGCTGGATCTCTGGAGAGGCGGAATTTCATTGGAATGGGAGAGTTTGTGAGGAGAGAGAAACACAGAGAGGCTGGAGGAGCCAGGAGCTGACAGCAGCTTGTCTCTGCTCCGTCCGCTCTCTGCCTTTAAGTTGCTCTGTGCCGCCACCACTGGGTTCATTTCGGATCCAGTTCTGACTCTCACACAGATTTTCCACACACTCTCGGATATGACTGCAACTGCAGCCGCCGAAACGGCTCCTCCAGACGCTCCCGCTCAAGTGAAGTCTCCGAGGAAGAAGAAGGCGGCTCCCCGACCTGCGGCAGCCGGTCCCAAGTTAGGCGAGCAGATCCTCAATGTTGTGGCGGGTTGCAGCGATCGCAAGGGGATGTCCCTGGCCGCGATAAAGAAAGCTTTGGCTGGCAGCAGAGTGGATGTGGGGAAGCGCGTCTCCCAGATCAGGTTAACGATCAAGAGGAAGGTGGAGACAGGGTCTCTGGTACAGACAAAGGGACAGGGCGCCTCCGGCTCCTTCAAACTCGCTCAGAAGGAAAGCCCGGGGAAAATGGGAAAGAAGGTGAAGATACCAACAGCCAAGAAATCTTTAGTAAAGAAAACAGCGGCCAAGAAGGTGACAACAAAGAAAGCAGCAGCCAAGAAACCCGCAGCCAAGAAACCCGCAGCAAAGAAAATTCCAGTGAAGAAATCAACAGTGAAGAAAACAAGCAGCAAGAAGGCGGCAACTCCAAAAAAGGCGGTGAAGAAAGCAGTCCTGAAGAAAAAGTCTCCTGTGAAGAAGGTGACGGGCGGAAAGTCTATCAAAAATGTGACTAAATCGAAGGCCAAACCCAAAGTGAAAGCAGCAAAAGCGAAGAAAGTGTCAGGAAAGAAGTGAAGCAACCCGAGCAAATTGTAAACCTCTGAACCCAAAGGCTCTTCTCAGAGCCACCCACAACTCTCAGGAAAAAGCTGATCCCGCAAGAAAATGATTCCTGTCCCGCGGCCCGGCTCATTCTCAATAGAGATCATTTCAAATTCGGTCTAAAGCAAAACACAACAGATGCTGAATTTCATTTGTTCAATCGCCACTTTCTCTCTTAATAAAGATGTCTGGTAGATTCAGTGTGAGACAGTAACACTGGCGGCTAAACACCGCATTCGCGCCTCATTTTTAACCGAATCCCTGCAGTGCAGAAGGAGGCCAATCGTCCCATCGAGTCTGCACCGATCTCAATCCTTCACCCGCCCACCAGTGTATCAGTGGTATAATTATTTCGTAGGAATTCGCAAGGGCAAGGGGATCACAGTGTCCGTGTATGAGTATAAGGGGTTAATTCACACTCACTGAAAATGAGTGAATCTCTATCACTCTCTCTCTCTCTCTCTCTCACACACACACACCCACACAACCTCTCACAGACCAACACTCACACATCTCCCACCACGACAGATGGCGAAATTCAAAATCAATTAAAATATTTGGAATTAATGGCCTTGAATCAACTTTCGTAAAAAAAGACAACTGAAGCACTAATGCTCTTCAGGGAAGGAATTCTTACCTGGACTGGCTTACATACAACTCCCGACCCACAACAATGTTGTAGGCCCTCGGAGGTGGCCTACCAAGCCACTCAGTTCAAAGGAAATTTGGAGACCTTGGCCTTGTGGAATCATCGCTGAAATCTGAAACTTAGCTCGTATTCTGGGGACCCGGGTTCAAATCCTGACAAGGCAGTGGAATTTGAATTCAATAAAAAATATGTGGAATTAAGGATCTCCTGATGACGATGAAACCTTTGTCGATTGTTGTATTAATCTATCTGGTCCTCGAGGGACCAAAATCTGCCGTCTTTACACAGTCTGGCCGACATGTGATTCCAGAGCCACAGCAATGTGGTTGACTCTCAATTGCCCGCAGGCAACTAGAGTTGGGCAATAAATACTGGTCAGCCAGTGGCACCCATGTCCCATGAATTAATTTTCTTTAAAAATGCAAGCCCAGTCAGCGACGCTGAAAAAATGCATTGAAGATTCAGAATGAGGAGATCCATCAACTCGTTTACAATCCCAGAGTTTGCAAATACAGAATGGATTCCAAACTAATTTACAGTTCCGGGAGCTGACCGCCAGAACAAATTGCTTCCACACGCACAGTTCTACCAACAGAATCAGAAAGATCCCAATCCTCGAAAATCAGCGGATAATGCAAAACATATTCTGAATATGGCACAGATATAAAGGTAAAGTCACCATAATCCCAAATGACCATCCGCTGTTCCCCATCTCAACAGGGAGAGCTTAATGGTGTTGATTTAGCCTCAGGATTACTACACCTCAGGCGAGGGGCAAGGCTGAGAATATCTCACAGCACATCTGCATTTTCTTTGCCGTAAGTTTGTATAAACTTCTTGTTTTCAGTTATAAACTGGAGGATACTGTATGTTTTATTAACGGCTCTTAAAAACTGTCCTGCCACCTTCAATGACATATACACATGTCCAAATGTGTCCTGCTGTTCTTGCACCCCCTTTTGGAATTAAATCCTTTATTTTATATTGTCGCTTTGTGTCATTCCCACCAAAATGAATCACTTCATTCATCATCTGCCACATGTCCTCCCATTCCACCAACCTGTCTGTGTCGTTTCGGAGTTCGACTGGAATTTCTGTAGCTCTTTTCACAACCATAGGACGTCCCAAAATATTTTAATGATGATAAAGTATTTTTGAAATGTAATCGCTGCCCAATTGCTGAACTTTTCAACTGTCTGTTCGACGACATCAGAAATTGCCAGATGGGAACGGGGAATAGTTGCTGCAGCAATGTCTCTGTGGCGCAAAGAATGGCATTTTTGATTTGATTTCATTTGATTTATTATTGTCACATGTGTTAACATACAGTGCAAAAGTATTGTTAAAGTATTGTTTCTTGTGCAGTATATAGACAAGGCATACCATTCACAGAGAAGGAAACAAGAGAGTGCAGAATGTAGTGTTACAGTCATAGCTAGGGTGGAGAGAAAGATCAACTTCATGCAAAGTAAGTCCATTCGAGGTAAGTCTGTGAGTTCGGAAGTTCAGGATCCAGTCGCAGAGGGGGGTGCGGAGACCCAGGCCACAGAGTTTGGAGATGAGTTTCGTGGGAATAATGGTGTTGAAGGCTGAGCTGTAGTCAATAAATAGGAGTCTGACATAGGTATCCTTGTTATCTAGGTGTTCCAGGGTTGAGTGCAGGGCCAGGGAAATGGCGTCTGTTGTGGACCTGTTGCGGCAGTGGGTTGTGAAATGTTCAAAGGTTGTGGGTCCGAATCTCATCGGAGTCAGCTTTCTGGGTAAAATTTGAAGAAATTAGGAACTGGTGTGTCAATCTTCTCAGAGAAGCGAAACTGACCGCCTCGAACTTGGAGGACATTCGGCCCATCAAGCCTACACCGACAACAATCCCACCCAGAATGAATCCCCGTGACCCCATATGTTTACCATATGTCAGCCCCCTGACACTAAGGAGCTATTTCGCATAGCCAAACCAGCTAATGTAGCACTAATTTTCATGGCTGACCTGCCGATTCCGGAAAGACAAAATGTGCCACTGGCGTCTGCTTTGGAGCTTCCGAAACCACATGTTGACATGGTGGCAAACTCGTGTGCAAAGCTGGTGCCCTGGATTTGAATTGACTGTCAGATCGAGTTTCTCAGAGAATGAGAATTATGGGAATTTGGAATTGTTCTGGACGATTCTCTCAAGCCTGTGTGTTCAAGCTTCATCTTGGTTCCGTGAACCTCAAAACACTGAACGAACCATCACCAACGAGGATGGGATTCGAACCCACGCGTGCAGAGCACAATGGATTAGCAGTCCATCGCCTTAACCACTCGGCCACCTCGTCACGCAATGACTTCTTACCAAGCTTTGACAAAGGGCTCGAAATGTCTGGGCTTGAAATGTCAGCTCTTTTCTCTCCTTGCGGATGCTGCCAGACCTGCTGAGATTTTCTAGCGTTTTCTCTTTTGACTTCTCACCAAACCAGGGTGTTTTAACACCCGTAACAAAGAACATATTTCTCCCACAGGATAATGCTGTGTTGCTGCTTTCTTGTTAATCCGGTTCGCTGCTACTCTTCCATTCGATGTGCAACCACAGAAAGTAAAGAGACAGTTCCATTCCCTGGTCCCAGTTTTGAATTCACCGAACATAACCCGGATGTAAAATGCAGCAAGCAGTCTGAGCTTGTGGCGCAACGGTAGCGCGTCTGACTCCAGATCAGAAGGTTCCGTGTTCAAATCACGTCAGGCTCATGAAGCTTTTCTACGTCGGATTTTGTATCTGGGTAAAATTGACATCTTGGTAAAGTTGATTGTTTGCAATTGTTCCCGAAATGACAAATTTCAAAACGATGGTAGAAATGATATTTTAGGGATGCTTCCGGTTCGCATGCTCAGTTTTTGCACAGTTTTATATCTGAAACAATGTGTCAGAGTTGTGAGGTGTTCATTGCTTGCAAATATAAGCAAGGTCCACAGACTCAGAGGTTTCTATGGGTCATCAAAGGAGACAGCTGACGGGTGGTGATTTAATAGGATGATTCACACCTCAGGAGAGGAGCAAGGCTAAGAAGAATCTCAACCGACACAGGAATTGATCCCCTGTTTTTGGCTGAAAAAGCTATCCAACCAACTGACCTAAACAGTTATTTGATGAAAGGACAACTCTCCGAAAGCTCATGCTACCAAATAAACCTGTTGGACTTTCATCTGGTGTTGTGACACTACTTCCTGTGAACCTGGGACATATGCGCGGTGTTCCCCGTTAATGAAAATCAAGATGATGAAGCAAATTTACTGTCGAGAAAACCCAGATTTGCCTTTGGGCAGCAGCCGAATGTTACGATTTGATGTTGGTCAGAACATGATAGCAGATGATGGTTTCAATCCATCGACCTCTGGGTTATGGGTCCAGCCACTCTGACCCGAAACGTTGTCGCTCCTTGCCTATTCCTGTTCCTGAGAGGAAACTATTCATTGTATTTTTATTTCAAACAAGACCCACGTGTTGGGAAGCGCACCCTGGCTGGACAATAACACTTAACATCAGCCCGAATCAAACAGACAGAGAAAGACACACAGAGAAGCAGTAAGAGATGATCAGGACACACACAGAGCGATAGACAGAGAAGGTACCGAACAAACCAACAAGATACTGAGATGGAAAAATTGATTATGTTTGAAAAGGGATTTTCTGTTACACAAAGATAGACCTTGTTTTAAAATGTATTTCATGTAAGTGTAACTGCACTCTCTGCTGTGTAACTGTTGTCTCTGTTGTGAAACTGTGTCTCTGCCGTTGACAGATCTTTGCTGTGGTTGTGTCAAATTCATCCTTGTTGTGTAAATATATTCATAAGACATGGGAGCAGAATTATGCCACTTGGCCCTTTGAGTCTGCTCCACCATTCAATCATATATTTTTCTCATCCTCATTCTCCTGCCCTTTCCCCATAACCCATGATCCCCTTATTAATCAAGAACCTATCTACTTATGTCTTAAAGACACTCAATTACCTGACCTCCACAGCCTTCTGCAGCAAAGAGTTCCACAGATTCACCACGCTCTGGCTGAAGAAATTCCTCCTTACCTCTGTTTTAAAGAATCGTCCCTTTTGCCTGAGGTTGTGCCCTCTGTATCTAATTTTTCCTACGAGTGAAAACATCCTCTCCACGCCCACTCTATCAGGGCCTCGCAATATCCTGTAAGTTTCAATAAGATCCCCCCTCATTCTTCTAAACTCCAAGGAATACAGATCCAGAGTCCTCAACTGTTCCTCATACGCCAAGCTCTTCATTCCAGGGATCATTCTTGTGAACCTCCTCTGGACCCTTTCCAAGGCCAGCACATCCTTCCTTGGATATGGGGCCCAAAACTGCTCACAATATTCCAAATGGGGTCTGACCAGATTCCCGGTTGTGTAAATATGAGCCATCTTGAGCAGAATTTTTATTTTCTGTTCTGCAAAGGTGTTTCATGTTGTGTGAAATGTTCTCTGTTGTTCAGTGAAGATGTTTTCTGTGGGAAAACAATCAACAGGAATTTCAAAGCCGCCATTTCTGAGGCTTGGTTTCAAGTCCAGACTTATTTCGGCCGAATGGCCTACTCCTGTTTCTGTTTTTGATCAATGATTCTGTGTATCAAATCAGTGAATTTAAATTTCACCAGCTGCCATGGTGGGATTTACTCCATGCCTCCAAAGATCAGTGCGGGCCTCTGGATTACCAGCCCAGTGACATAACCTTTCATTCCTGTGAACAAAGACACTTCATTCAGCTCATTATTAAACCTCTTCCTGAGGAAATTAGAATTACCTCCACAGGATTTCAATCACCCAATCGATACAAAGCATTTTGCTCTACTTGGGAACATCAATAATTTATCCAGATCAAACAGATATTGTGGAATTGTTCAGAGCTAAGATTATTTTAGAATTGTATTAACAAAATAGCAAGGACGTACATTCTGAGAAAGCACCCTGCAATGTTTGGAAGAAAATGTGGATTTAATATGATGTGGGAGATCGGTTCCCAGGATGCTCCACCAGAAATGACCGTGACAGAACTCAAACCTGCAATTTTCTGATATCATTACTACAAACACCAAAGTCAGACACTTTACCCATAAGGCCATGCAGTCAGCTCATAACTACTGCAACCTGATGTTAGTACCATGTGAATAAATACTGCGAAAATATTCTTTTCGTTCTATCTCTTGATGATCCACTGATTCCTAGATCCCTGAAAATACAAGGGAAAGCTCCAGCTGCCATACATTGTATTTTTTGATGTCAAAAGAGCCTTTCACTCTGTGAGTTGCGAAGATTCATGAAGCATGAGGGATGGAGTATTAATGTATGATTATAAGAGCAGCAAAACAATGTTGGAGCTGTACAAAACTTTGGTGAGGTCATAGTTGGAGCACTGAGTGCAGTTCTGGTCAAATCACTGGAGAAAGGATATGATTGTACTGGAGAGGGTGCAGAGGCCATTCACCAGGATGTTGACTGGGATGGAGAATTTGAACGATGGAGAGAGACTATATAGGCTCGGGTCGTTTTCTTTACAGCAGAGAAGGCTGAGGGGAGACCTGATTGAGGTGTATAAGATTATGAGGGTTATGGAAAGGGTGGATAGGAAGCAGCTGTTCCTCTTAGTTGCAGGGGTGATTCCAAGGAAGCAGAATTTTAAGGTGAGGGGCAGAAATTTAGAGGGGATTTGAGAGAAACATTTTTTCATCCAAAGCATGGTCAGAGTCTGGATTGCAATGCCTGGAAAGGTAGTAGAGGTGGGAAAACTCACTAATTTTACAAAGTATGTGGATGAACACTTGAAATGTCATAACTTTCAATGCTACGAGCCAAGTGCTGGAAGGTAGGAATACTTGTAGATTTAATGTAGGTTTGTTGGTGCAGACTTGATTGGTCAAAGCGCCTCTTCTGTACTGTATGACTCTTGCTTTTATCCTCAGACTTGGCTTCTCACGGACATGTGTCACCACCTTCTCCCCATGGTGGTACAGTGGTTAGCACTGCTGCCTCACAGCGCCAGTGACCCGGGTTTGATTCTCGGCTTGGATCACTATCTGTGCAGTGTCTGCACGTTTCCCTGTGTCTGCGTGAGTGTTCTCCGGGTGCTCCATTTTCCTCCCACAGACCGAAAAATGCACTTGTTAGGTGCATTGACCATGTTAAATTCTCCCACAGTTTATCCGAACAGGCGCTGGAGTGTGGCGACTAGGGAATTTTCACAGTAACTTCATTGCAGTTTTAATGTAAGCCTCCTTGCGATGTGAATAAATGAACCTAAAACACTCCACAAATACATGCAGTCAGTGATCCTAACCCAGTGAACCAACACAACCCCCGTTCAGTAAAAACTGCAGCCAAACAAGGTTGTGTCATTGCACCAATTCTCTTTTCCATTTTCCTCACTGCAACACTGCACCTGTTCAACCTGCACCGTCCTGATGAGAGAGACAAAATCCCTCTTCAGTAATTGAGCTCCAGGCTGCAGGTAAAGCTTGTGCGTGTGCGAACTCAGAAACTTACCCCCAGCTCACTGAGCATTCCGTCTGAGAAGCAGATGAGACTTTAGTTTGCAACATGCAGAAAACTAAAGATCATTTCCACCATTCCCGACTCGGAAACACCCCCAGAAACAGCATCTCCACATCATCGATTCACTCCACCAGTGATGGCTACGCTTTCAATTCTCAGGGACTCAGCTCCAGAATTCCCTCTCTAAACCTCAGTGCCTCCATCTTCCTTCCCTCTCCTTTCATTTCTATCGCGTTACCTACATTTATTTCCTCCTTCCTTTCCCCCGAGTTCTACTTCTCTCTCGCTCTGTCTTTCACCAATCCTGTTGTTGCTTTAACTATCGTAAGTAAATTAGAGTTGTACAACGGTAATTCTAATAGCGGTTCCGCTTTAAGGATTCTTTACCCGCCTCCAGCTGACTGATTTCTCATTGGTTTTAGCCGCGGATCGAATTGTATGACGCAATGACGCTGGGCTGGGAGTGACGTTGCTGGAGCCGAACATCAGCGCCGCATTCCGATTGGGGTATGTGTTACAGCGGCGTTCTTCGATTGGTTCAGGCCGATGTCAATCGTGATGCGGGCGGGTGTTGTGTGAAGCATGTCGCTCTATTGGTCAAGATAAAAACGTCATTTCCATTGTTCGCGCACATTTCAGACAGACTGAGCTCACTGATTGGATGATGCAGCCATCACTCAATCAGCGCAGAGCGTCTATTGGATAACAGAAATGGCTCAATTTCTGATTGGTTTTCTCAGCTGTCGGTCACAGGTCGGTGACTGTGATTGGACAGAGGGCGGGGGTACACACTGGCCCCATCAGACACCGGGCGGCGGTAAATGTCCGGCCAGTGGCTTCAGTCCCCGGGCCCAGATCCTGAGCCGGCGTTGGGGCTTCGGATGGGGGAAGGGTTTTGGCAGCGCGAATCCCGCCCCGCCCGGCTGTCAATCCGCAGCTCAGGGTTTCGAATGGCGGCTTCCTGTGTAAACATGTCACGCTGCAGCTCCCCAGTCTCGGCGCTGCAAACCCCGTCACACCAATCAGCACAGAGACTGGGATCTTCCTGTGTTCTTGTGTGGGGCACAGTGCCACACCGGGTTAGAGAACCTCACTGCATAGGCCAGGGATAAATACTGGGATCTTCCAGTGCCCTGTGTCTGGGGCCAGGGCTTGGTTACTCTCAGTGGGTCTCCCTCATTGTTTGGTTCTAATTTCAGCCTCTCTCTCTCTTGCAGTCAGTCTGGGTGTTCCTGACTGAGCAGAATGGCCTGATCTCACCACACACATTGAGATGGAGGAGCTGCCGCCCGAGACGAAGATGATTGAGAACTCCAGCTTTCTCTACACTCGTTTCCTGAGGCCCAGCCCTTCATTCATCATTAGTTTCCTCAGGTTGTCAGGTCCATTAACATCTTCATCTGCTGTGAACACTGACCTGACAGTGGGAAGGTATTGGAGCAGGATGGTGCAGTCAACTATGTCAATTGTGGGGGACAGGTGGAGAGATTGTTCAGCTGGGTAAGATGGCATTCCCCAGCTCCATTCTTCTCTTTCTGGTCTTAAGCACAACATCACCCGCAATGGTTTCTCTTCCCACTCCTGTGCTGTTACCTCCCGAATCACCCAAGGATCTATCCTTGGCCCCCCACAAGGCGCAGTGACTCTTTTCCACCATTCAGTTCGACCATGACTCATTTATTTATCTTGATTGCCACACAGTCACAGTATTAAAAACAAGAACGGCAACAACATCAAACAATACATAAATAGAAATCACACTATGTTTCTGACAGGTTTTCCAAAAGTCACTGCATTTTCAGCATTCACCACAGAATCAGGCAACGCTTTTGAAATATCAACAATTCTCTGTGGGATAAACAAATTGACTATTGAGACATGAACCAAATTTCTGTAGTTTATTATGACACACAAAATACAGTAACTGTGAGTAAAGAACTTTTCAAGCTTGGGTAGTAAGGCCATGTATCACAGAATATTACAGTGCAGAAGAGGCCCTTCGGCTCATCAAGTCTGCACCGATGCATGAAATGCTCTGACCTGGGCACCTAATCCCACTTGCCAGCACTTGGCCCATAGCCTTGAATGTTATGGCATGCAAAGTACTCATCCAGGTACTTTTTAAAGGATGTGAGGCACCCCGCCTCCACCACTTTCCCAGGCAGTGCATTCCTGACTGTCATCACCCTCTGGGTAAAAACATTTTTCCTCAACTCCCCCCTAAACATCACACCCCTCAATTTTAACTTGTGTCCCCTCGTAACTGACCCTTCAACTAAGGGGAACAGCTGCTCCCTATCCACCTTGTCCATTCCCCTCAATCTTAAACACCTCAATCAGGTTGCCCCCTCAGTCTTCTCTGCTTCAACAAAAACAACCCAAGCGTATCCAACCTCTCTTCATAACTTAAATGTTCCATCCCAAGCAGCACCCAGGTAAATCTCCTCTGCATCCCCTCCAATGCAGTCACATCCTTTCTATAATGTGGCAACCAGAACTGCACACACAATTCCAGCTGTGGCCTCACCAAAGCTCTATACATCATTGATGCACTATCAATTACAACGCGGAGACTTCTGAGAGTGAGGGAAAACTAATAGGCTTTTATTCACTGAGAACAGGAGCACACCCTTTTAGCTGACCTTGTCTGAACTGAGGCAAGAAGGAGGGACCATCACCTTTATACCCCACTCTGGGTGGAAAGGGAGGGGTCCCAGGTGGAAAGGGAGGAGTCTCGGGCCAGGTGCAGCATGGGTGTGTCCAGGTACATACATGTAGTAACAGTGGTTCACCACAATCATGACCTCTCTGCTTTTGTAATCTATACCCCGATTGATAAAGGTGAATGTGCCATACGCCTTTTTCACCACACTATTAACCTGCCTTTCTGCCTTCAGAGATCTATGAACAAACACGCCAAGGTCCCTTTGTTGTTCGGAACTTCCCCGTACCAGACCTTTCATCGAGTACTTCCATGTCAAATTAAAATGTATCAAATTATAAACTTGAACTGAACCATAAATCAGCCTTCTCTAAAGATTGCAATCCAAAATCTCTTAATCCCTCATAAAATATTCCCCACATTCCTTCAATTTTCCTGGTAATATGTCTTTGCAATCTATGAGCTGTATTTCTCTTTGAAAATGTGGATTCCAAACTGTGGATTCAGGCTCCAGATGTGGGCGTAGTAGCAGCTTATAGTGTTTCAGATCTTCAGCTTCAACCCCATTTTACTCCTTGATTTTTTGAGAAACCAAAGTTTGTCTACTTCAGCCTTAACTGTCATAGAATCCTTACAGTGCAGATGAAGGCCATTTGGCCCATCGAGTCTATACAGACTCTGACACAGCATCTCACCCAGAACCTATCCTGGTAACCCCACATATTTATCCTGCTAATCCCCCTAACCAATATATTTGGGACACTTAAGGGGCAATCTAGCATGGTCAATCCACTTAACATTTGGAGCATGGGAGGAAACACAAACAAGGGGAGGATGTGCAAACTTTAACAGACAATCACCCAAGGTGGAATTGAACCTGGGTCCCTGGAACTTTGATACAGTATCCGAGTGTGGGATTTACTCATCTGGTACAGTGCGAGAGTGAGGGATTTACTCACTGGATGATGCAGTGTGAGAGTGTGGGATTTCCTCTCTGTCTGATACAGTGTGTGAAGTGTGGGATTTACTCACTCGCTGATACAGTGCGAGAGTGTGGGATTTACTCTCTGTTCGGGTGTGAAGGTGAGGATCATTCTGTATCTTTTAGTTACGGGGACTATGCGACTGATGGAGTCATTCTGTCTGTGGGAGTGTTGGAGACTCATTGTGTATTTGCCAGTTAGTGGGGGCTGAGAGTGAGTGCAGGATTCATTCACTCCCTGGGATGATATGCCAGTTTGGGATTAATGTTGTAGCTGTCCTTCTCGGCCACTTTGAGGGGGCTGGGTTTATTCTGTACCTATCAGTCTTTGTAACCATCTGTGAGATTCATCCTGTATTTGTCAGTCTCTGGCAGTGTGAATCAGTGTGATATTGATTGAATATCTTTCAGTCTGTGGCATTGAATGTGCTCTGCTGCTCAATGTGATCGTGGAATTCAGTCTGTATCTGTCAGCTACTGGCACTGAATGGGAATGTGGAGATCATTCTCAAAATCTGGGAATCTTTGACACCAATTCTGCATCTGTTTAACTTCAGTGCTGTTTGTGAGAGTGGGATTAATTCTGTTAGTTGGTGGTCCTGTCTGTGAGATTGGGATCAATTGACAGGGGCCTGCATATAAATATATGCTGCCTCTGGCCTGTGTAAGTGAGACACATTGTGAAATATGAGGAACTTCAGTTATTGAGATAAACTGGTGAAGTTGGGACCACGTTCCTTGGAGCCGAGAAGATTGAGAGGAGATTTGATAACAGTATTCAGAATCATGGGGAGTCTGGACAGAGTTGACAGAGAAAAACTGTCCCCATTGTTGGATGGGTTGAGAAGCAGAGGGAACAGATTTACGGGAATTGGGAAAGGGAGGAATGGATACATGAGGAGAAACGTTTTCAAACAGCGAGTGGTTATGGTCTGGGATGTGGGGCCTGACAGTTCATGAGAGGCAGCTTCAATCGAGGCCTTCAAGAAAGAATTGGATTATTGCCTGAAAATGAAGAATGGGCAGAGATGTGGGGAGAAGGTGGATGAATGGCCCGAGGTGTGTTACTCACTTGGAGAGCCAGAACTTGACAGGCCAAAAATCCTCTTTCAGTCGTGTAACAAGTGTGTCTCTCTGTGAGTTTGACTATGTTGATTACGCACATCAGATTCTGGTGCTGTATGTGAATGTGGAATTCATGCTGTGTCTGTCAGCATCTGGTGCTGGATGTGAGTGTGGGATTATTTTAGTATAATTCAGTGATCCTCCGTGGGAATGTGGTAAACCGGTTTGAAAATGTGGGTCTGTAACTCCCACTCTTTAATGGGTGTGTGTTGTTAGAATGTAACCGGTGACAACATTGATTGGATGTAATGAGACAAATGGGAACAAGATGTAAGGGTCAGCTGACCCAGTGAACCATGGAACCAATTAAAGTGATGTAATAGTCAGCTGACCAGTTGATTCACTATAAATAAGGAACTGTGCAGAATTTTGGAGAGCTTGGATTGGCCCAGGCGAGACCCCGAGTTTGGAGTAATGATGCTTCTTTATCAAACCCTTTCTTTGATTTATAAGTTGGAGTAAGTTTTGTTGTATTTTCATTAGCTGCATTTTGAAGAGTTCCTTCTGAAGAAACATGTGCTGTTTGTGCACATTCGGCAGTCTATGTGGGTTTGTGATGATTTCTGACCATGTCAGTGGTACCATATATGTGTGTCAGATTGATTAGTGTCATTCAGGATCAGGTTCTGTCAGTGAGTTCAGTAACAGTCTGTCTCTGTCAGTGTCTGGTAATGAACATGTGCTCGAGAATGATTCTGAATCTGTCGCCTCTGCTGCTCTGACAGTGCGGGATTCATTACATAACCTCAGGCTCTGTGACTGTTTAACAATCTGAGTTCATTCCACGTTGAAATTTCAGCACAGAAACAGACCATTAATGCTGTGGGTTTTAATGGAATTATTGAGAATTTGGCCGAGTATTAAATCACTTTCTATTTGAACACAATTGGGAAGGACCATGGATCTTTTCATCTCACAATCGTTGCAAAGTCAAAGAAAGTGTTATTCAAATTTTATTAATCAAATTGATGCTTTCATCATTCACTCTGGTTGTAAGAACTTTATACTTGAATGTTGAGCTTAGCTTTCACTGTTAGAATACAATATCTGCCATACACTCTATGAGGCATCAGGTTGGGTATGTGATCTGTATCTCAATCTGTACTCATCAAATTTATATGTATTCTTATTTTAATGATCACAGTTGGTGTCTCAGGTTATCCTATCATTCAGTTGTATCTGGCATTTAATTTAATTGCAGCCAATGCTGCAATATTTTAGGACTGACACATTGACAATCTGATAGTGGGTGAGAATTTGGACTGGGATTTATGTATCTCTCTGTCAGCGGTACTGAGTTGGGGTGACATGGAAACAATGTCTGTCTCTCCTGCTCTGACTGATTGTGGATTAAAAATATATCTCTGGAACCACATCCAGTCCATGTTGGTTCTCCATGCAACAATCCAGTCAGTCTCACTCCCCTGCTCTATCCCCAGAGCCCTATCAGTTTATTTCCCTCAAATGTCCATCCCAATTCATCTTTCAAACTATTCATCATCTCTGCTTCCACCCTCAGAGGCAGCGACTTCCAGGTTGTTACTCGCTGCATGAGAAGTTCTTCCACACACATCCCCTCTCTGTCTCATCCCAAAACCTTCAACTTGTGCACCCTCGTCCTTGCATTCTCAGCGAATGGGATCAGCATTCCTTTGTCTACTTGATCTACACCTGGCATAATCCTGTCCACCTCTATCAGATCTCCCCCTCAGTCTGCTTTGCTCCAAAAAGATCAACCTCAGCTTCTCCAACCAAACCTTGTGGCTAAAAGCCTCATTGCTGAAACCATTCTGGTTAATCTCCTCTGCACCAGCTGAATGATCCTCACGTGTTTCCTCAAGGGTGCTGAGCAGAACTGGACTCAATACTGCAGCTGTGGTACAATCAAAACTTTCTAAAGGCTCAGCATAGCTTGCATGATTCTGTACTCAATGCCTGTGTCCTCATGGGGAGGTCACTCGTGTGGATGGGGAGGGTCTAAACTAACCTGGCAGGGGGATAGACATCAGTGTATAGAAGTAGAAAGGAGGAATATCTAGAGGAAGAAGTAGGGCCATATAAGATCAGAGTAGATGAAGAAGGAATCTAAGAGGAATACAAGGACAGGTTTAGAATGCATGTGTGTAATCACACAGTGTGGTGTATCAGGTTGGTGAGTTAGAAGCACAAATAGCCATTTGGGAATACAATACACTGGCAATGATGACAATGTGGCTTAGAAATGGAGTGAACCGGGCGATTGCTATTCAATACAATGTGAAGAGAACAGACAGAGAAGGGAAAAAGGTAGGTGTGGTGACAAAGAAATAGAGCAGCAAATCTGGAGGCAGATCAGGCATTGCAGATACAGAATTAATTCCATTCTCACACAGACTGACAGGAAGGTTGACTGCATGATCCAAGTGTCTGTGGGTAGTCACTTGGGTAACAGTGATCATTGTATCACAAGCTTGATATTAGCAACGAACAATCTAAAGTAGCACTTCTGAATGGGAAGAGGAGTAACTTCAACGGGAGGAGCTGGGATAGAGCGAGAGTAAAATGGAGCCAAAATCTGACAGGAAAAACTGTAACAGGACAATGGGTGATTTTTCAGGAGATGTTTCAGGTACAGACTCGGTACATTCCAATCAGGTTGAAAGGGAGGGGAACCAAAGCCAGAGCTGGATGATGAGGAAGATAGAAAATATAACGAAACAATGAAGAAGCCGCATGATGCATGTCAGAAGAATTCTTCAAATGAGAACCACTATACAAAGAGAACAGGAAGCAAATCTCGCAGGCTTGATAGTCGGGAGACACATTCTACTCTATCTGTCACAGGGCTGATCAGAACCTGTTCCCTGTTCCAGTGAAACATCTGCACAGAACACAACGCAAAGCTGGAAGCTGGAAATCTGAAACAAACACAGAAAATGCTGGAAATGCTCAGCGGATGAGGCAGCATTTTCGATTAATGGAGATTTCTGGAAAACAAGCTCCTGAAGCACAGCACAGCTGCACAGTTTAAAGTTTCCCTTCATCCACAATGGAGGCTTCATTCTATGGTTCTGAACGATCCAAATTTGAGAATGTGCATTGTTATTCTCGTCGCCACAGCCTGAAAACCACTTCAGGCATTGATGTCGCCCTTGGATTTTAAATTTGTAAATCCATTCTCTACCTTTTAAAGCGACTATTGAAACTGTATCTGTCACCCATTCAGTTCTTTGTGAGTGAGAAGCAGAATTGAAGATATATTTGGGTAATTTTCCTTTGACTGAATTTGTACAGAAGCATAAAGGCGGGAATCACACACAGCACTTCATGAAAATGACCCCCTAAAAGCTGACTGTTTAATCAAGGGATGGTTCTATTTATTCACTTATTATTAATGGAGAATAGAAAAGTTGGAACTGTATGCAATCTGGGCAATACAACTGAGCAAAGTGAAACACAATGGGGACTGGGCACGATAAGCCTCCCATGGGCAAAAGACAAAGTGGAGGTGCGACGTTGGCTGCCTTGTGAGACGGAGCAGGGAGATGTTGTCGGGTGAAGGCACATAGGAAAGTGGGAGTGCGAAGCGTTTAATGCTCACTGTACAAGCAAAAGGTGCAATGCAGACTGCAGGCTGCATATTCAATTCTTACTATCCTAAACAACAGTGATTCAAAATGCCACTTGGTTCAAAATAAAATGCCAACCGGCACTAATACATTCACTTAAAAAACATAGCCTTGCTGATTTATCATAATTTAAATGATTTAATTTAGTTACAGGGTACGGCTAGATTTCAAAATGATATGGCCAACAGATGTAGTATTTCGAAATTCCACCGTCCCAGGTTCAATATAATGTGAACAATTTTTGTCTGTTGTGTCCCTCTCTGATGTCCAAACTTCAGTCGACCAGAGTGTACAATTTGACATAATAAAAATGCAACAAGCTCCCCGTCGGGGAATTGAACCCCGGTCTCCGGCGTGACAGGCGGGGATACTAACCACTATACTAACGAGGAAGCGATGTTTTGCGGACTGTACACTTGCCACTTACACTTTCAGAGCGACAACTGAGTTCGGACGAGATCAGTTCGTTTCTCCAATACAGAGTCCCATTTAATGCAGCAAACAGCGGCTTTCACCAACCGACTTTTGGATTAGCAAGAAAGAGAATGAGATGGATGCATGAAAAAAACAAGAATCAAGCGGAGACAGAAAGGTGCGTTTGCCGTTCATTTCAAACTGCATGTTCTTATTAATTCTGGAGGAAAGACGGCCTGTGTTGAAATCTGAACAATCTGGACAATCTCTCTCCACAGATGATGTCAGACATGCTGAGATGTTCCAGCATTTTCATTTGTTGTTTCAGATTCCAGCAGCGGCAGTATTTTGCTTTTATCTTGTCTTGAAATGCGTTTTTTTTCTCCAAACTGCTGGAACTTCCAAAGTGCTTTACAGCTCAGATGCTTTTCTTTAATTCTATTGTCTTGTATTGCCCGAGGCAGGTGCGGATTGAGCAAAAACAGAAAATATCATCCCCAATCTCACAGGATCATGGAAAAATTATTTCTGTGGCTTTGACCATCTCATCAGTTGTCTGATATAGATACATTTGCTCAAAGCTGCCTCAGTTAAAATCTTATTGGTGCATAATTCTGTGAGCCACTGGAAAATGAGCGAAGTTTCCAACCCGTTTCTGAACTCATGAAGTTGAAGTTAATTATTCTCTGTCTCCGATGATAATTTTAAGAAGCTCAATTAAAGCTCTACTGTCCATGGTTCGGCCACGGATTCGAAAACCAAACAGATTTCCAAGCAGTGTCTGCAACATAGAACCACGTAATCCCTGCAGCGCAAAAACACGCCTTTCGCCAGAGTCTGATGTGATCTGATCAGTTGCTTCATTTCACTTGATTTGATTTGAATTATTTTTGTCACATGTTTTCGCCTTCAGTGAAAATTATTGCTTCTTGCGCGCTCGACAGATAAAACATTCCGTTCACAGGTAAGGAAAGGAGAGAGTGCAGAATGTAGTGTTACAGTCATAGATAGAGTGGAGAGAAAGATCAAATTAATGCAAGATAAGTCCATTCAGAAGTCTGATCGCCGCAGGGAAGAAGCTGTTCTTGAGTCGGTTGGTACGTGACCTCTGGCTTTGGTATCTTTTTCCCGATGGAAGAAGGTGGAAGAGAGTATGTCCGTGGTGCGTGGGGTCCTTAATTATGCTGGCTGTTTTGCCGAGGCAGCGGGGAGTGTAGACAGAGTCAATTGATGGGAGGCTGGTTTGCGTGATGGATTGGGCTACATTTATAACATTTTGTAGTTCCTTGCGGTATGAGGCAGAGCAGGATCCATACCAAACTGTGATAGACTCAGGAAGAATGCTTCTTGGTGCATCTGTAAACGCTGGTGAGAATCATAGCTGACATACCAAATTTCTTTTGGGAATGAAATTCCTTTGTTTTGGGCATGGAAAGTAGCTTGCCTGGCTGGGAATCGAACACAGGCCACGGCGGTGAAAAGCGCCGAATCCTTATCACTGGACTATCGGAAAGTGCGTGCGGCCTCACCAGGCTGCAGTATTGCCTTCCAATCGGGCAACACTTCCGCAGTCAAGGGCACTCAGCCTCCGATCTTCGGGTATCTTCATGGCACACGACAAAGCAGAATCGCCGAGCAGAAACCGACAGGCAAGTTCCACATGCATGATGAAAGCCTCAACCGGGATCCTGGGTTCAAGCCACAGGACACACAACCCTCACCATTCTCTCTGAGTTTGCAAAATCCTTCTAACTCTCCTGATTTGAGAGAATTCACACCTCTTTAACCGGTGATTATCCCTCTCTCCACCCTTGCTGTCTATATATTTACCTGAAAAGACTCGCATTCTCACCATTGTCCACACTCCAATCTGTAATTATCGTACTATTGTATTTGTGTCTATCGATGCCCTGTTTGTCAACCTCCCTCAACTCATCTGATGAAAGAGCACATCTCCGAAAGCTTGTGATTCCAACTTTACCTTGTGTTGTGCGAATTCTTATTGTGCCCACCTCAGTTCAACGCCGGCGCCTCCACATCAGCACAAGTGCGAGCAGATCATCTGTTGAGGAAATAGGAAAATGGATCAGAAGTGTTGGTGTGATGTGTTCCATTATCCGTCCTCACTATTCAGAGCCCTAACCACGCAGTCCAGGTACATACCAACTATCAACGACATGTATGAAAGGGTAAGGTACATTCTTATCTGCCCTTCTCTGGTCCATTTTATCGAAATGATTTTTTAAATAATCTTTCACTAATTTAAAGCCCAGCATCAGGCCACCCCTCAGCCTTGTGATTACAAGAAAAGAAAGATGCAAGCAGTCAAAACGTTACCAGGTCTTTCCTTTGTTCTCAATGACACTACTTTTTATGGGCTGCGGGTCTCACCTGCAGGACCAACATTTGTTGCCCTTCCCTAATTGGCCTTCAACTGAGAGTGGCTCACTCGGCCATTTCAGAGGGCAGGTAAGAGTCACCCACATTGCTCTGTGTCTGGAGACACATGTAGGCCACACCAGGTAAGGCGGGCAGACTTCTTTATCTAAAGTGCACTGGTGAACCATTTGAGGTTTTACAACAATCGACGGTAGTTTCGAGGCGGCTATTACTGAAACCAGTTTTCAATTCCACTTTGATCAAATCAGTGAATTTAAATTTCACCAGCTGCCATGGTAGAATTCACTCCATATCCGCAAATATTAGTGCTGGCCCCTGGATTACCAGCGCAGTGACATTGTCTTTCATCCCTGTAAACAAAAACAGTTCGTTCAGGTCCTTATTAAACCTCTTCCTGAGGAGATTAGAATTCCCCCCACAGAGTTCTACTAAACCGATTGCTGCAAAGCCTGTTGCTCTATTCTGGAGCATCAATAATTTATTAGGATCACACAGGTAAGATTGATTTTTCGGAACTCAAAAAATTAATGATCTGAGAAAATTGAATGAACAGAACAACAAGGGAGTACTTTCTGAAAAGGTGCCCTGCAATGTTGGCAATAAAGGCAGAACTTTCAGCTGACGAGGCATATCACGGTTTTCCGGAAATACCACCAGACATTTTCTGCGTAAAGCGACGGCGGCAGGACACAAACCGGCAATCTTCTGATGTTATCGTCATCATGATCGCCGAAGTCAAACACCTTATCCATTAGCCCACGGCGTTAGCACACGCATTAAAGCGGCGGGTGCTACCGCCATGTGAATAACTACTGTGGTTATATTAATTGTCAGTTCTATTTTTGGATGCTCCGCTGGTTTCCGGATACCAGAAAATTGAAGGGAAATCTCCAGCTGCTGTAACCAGCGAAAACTAAAGTCCACTTCTTACATTCTTGGGTGCCTGCCTTTGTGGAGTTGGAAACCAAAAGAGAAACTGCTGGAAAATGTCAACAAGTCTGGCAGCGTCTGTAAGGAGAGAAGGAGCTGATGTCTCGAATCCAGGTGACCCTCTGTGTGGAGTTTGCGTGTTCTCCCCGTGTCTGCCTGTGTTTCCTTCGGGTGCTCCGGTTTCCTCCCAGCTTCAACAATGCAGGTTAGATGGATAGGCCAGAATAAATTGACCCTTAGTGTCAGGGGGATTAGCAGGGTAATTACTTGTGACTACAGGGTTGGAGAGGGATTCTCTGACGGAGAGTCGGTGCAGAATCACTGGGCAGAATGGCCTCATACAGCACTATAGGGATCCTATATCTCCTACACATCCTGTCTTAAACATTCACTACTGATCCCCAGAATCCCTCTGCTCGCAGCTAATGCAGCAACATCCCCTGTGTACCTTAGTTCAATATGTTATACTCTTTTACACGTCACTTACTGCACCACTCAATCTTCTTTGTTGCAAAGAGAGAAACTTCGAAATATTCAACCAAACCTTGTATCATCGCTGGATCTAAAATGGTAAATCTCCTTTTCTCCCTCCCATGGACCCTCACACTCTTTCGAGAATGTGGTTCCCGGGTCTGGGTGCAATCCTAAAACAGCTGCAGTTGATCAGAGCTTTATAAAGATTGAGCATAACTTCCCTGTTTTTATACTCAGTATCTCGATTGATGAAGCCAAGGATTCAGTGCACTTTACAATCGAATCTCTCAAAATCTCCTCTCACGTTCAAATATCTCACTGAACCTCAGGTCCCTCTGATCCTGCACACTGATTAGAACTGGACCATTCAGAATGCCACTGCGGCAAAGTGATTGACACAGTGGTTAGCGCTGCTGCCTCACAGTACCAGAGTCCCAGGTTCCATTCCGGCCCCGGATCACTGTCTGTGTGGAGTTTGCATTTTCTCCCGCGTTGCGTGGCTTTCCTCCGGGTGCACTGGTTTCCTCCCACAGCCCAAATATGTGTGGGTTAGGTTGATTGACCACGCTAAATGTCAGAGGGATGGAATGCATAGTGTCAGGGGGATGTTCCGGGTAAATGTGTGGGGTTGTGGGAATAGGGCCTGGGTGGGATTGCAGTCAGGCCAGACTCAGTGGGCTAAATTTCCTCCTTCGGAACTACAGCGTTTCTATGTTCTGTCGCCGCTCCCCATCCCTTCTGGCAGAAAGCAGCACTGTTCCTGATTGTGGGATGAATAATGTGTCTCTGCTACAATATCAGTGAGAGCGAAGACTGCAGCTTCTTTTTCTCCAAACCAGAATTTACAAGGAGTTTTGGCACTGATGCATTATCTGGCCGAGCAGACTTTGTCTCTGTCTATCCCTCCAACAGAAACTGATAGCCAAGTTCCGAACACATGAGGACGGCCTCAACCGGGATGTTGGGTTCATGTCACATTATCTGTGACCCCCACAACTTGCCTGGACTTGCAAAATTTCACAAGCTGTCCTGTCTGGAGACAATGCACATCTCTTTAACCTGTGCTTAATGCCCTCTCCACTCGCATTGTCTGTACCTTTAAGACTTGATTAGTAGGGATATGGGAGTAGGGCCTGGGTGGGATTGTGGTCGGTGCCGGCTCGATGGGCCAAATGGCCTCTTTCTGCACTGTCGGGTTTCTATCTATGAAGCTGTATTAGCATTGATTAGCTTGATGAGCATTCCAATCATTATTCTGTAAATTGAGTTTGTGTCTCTGTATGCCCTGTTTGTGAGCACATCTCCCACTCCACCTGACGAAGGAGCAGCACGCTCCGAAAGCTAGTGGCATTTGCTACCAAATAAACCTGTTGGACTTGAACCTGGTGTTGTAAAACGTCTTACTAAACTTCGGTCTACCAGTGTGTGATGCCATCTACTGGCCGCAACCCGGAACTGCAACAGAGAGGAAGATATTGACATGAACTGTCCCTGTTGCAGAGGCAGATCAAACAGGAATTAATGATTGGATGTCAGCATTAAATCCAATAACGAATTCAATATTAATGTACTTTCCCATATAGTCGGTATAATTTGGAACTTGTTATAGGCTGGAGCAGTTGACTCGATTAGTTCAGCTGTATTGAAGGGAAATCTAGGTAATGAGACGATGGAGAATGAAATTCAGAGATAAGCAGATGATGTTACATTAAAGATTTGAGCAGAGGATCGTGTGGAATCATGTACTAAGTGCACCAAAAGGCCCAATTTCAATTCGATATCTTCCGGGTAGAATGAGTACAGATTTGCAAAGTGTCTCAGATGGATTGATAAGGAATATCACACACTTATGTTGTACCGGAGACAGAATGCGTCCAGCACCTGTAGAATTTTAGAATAGATACAAAAGAGAGGGAGAGAGACCATTACACCCTTTGTCTGTGTGCTGTCCTGGACAAGAACAACTCATCTCGACCCTTTCCCAAACATTGTATCATAAACCTGCAAATCATTTCTCTTCAGGTGCTAATTCCTTTCCCCTGACAATCCTGATTTGATGCTGCCTCTGCCATACTCTCAGGCAGTGCATTCCAGGTCCTAAACTCTCAGCATATTAAAAACGATCCTTCTCCAATCTGCCAATGGGAACAGTTTTTCTTCATCTACTCTCCTTGGACAGCACAATCAAACCCCCGACTGCTACCGTCTGGAAGGTCTAGATACATGGGAACACCAGCACCTAGGAATTGTCCTCCAAGGCACTCACCATCCTGGCTTGGAAAAATGTCACTACCTTCACTGTCGCAAAATCCTGGAACAACCTCCCGAAAACTATTAGGTTACGAGCGCTGTGGCGTTACCTACACCTCAGGGACTGCAGCAGTCATTCTCAAGGTCAAGTATGGACGATACACTGGTGTTGGGTTAAATAACAATACAGCAATGAATATTTCTCTCGCTACATTAATAGGCAGCAAAACTTCAGAGTGCTGTAGCAGAGTGGCACAGCGGAAGTGTGCTGGGCCCATAGCCCAGAGGTCGATGGATCAAAATCATTTTCTGCTAATTTCTGTTAATACTGATAATAAAATTTCTTGAAATCAACACCAATGCATTTGTGACTTTTACGTGGAATATATAGACAGATATTTACATTCGCTTCATTTTTTCGTTAAATGCTTCAATCTGCAGCGAATCTCTTGTATATTCACACAAGCTAGAAATACTATGAAAATGCATCAGCATATATTAGTGATCGAGGTAATGTTGTACAAGGCAGAGTTCCTGAATTTGTGGATAATGTAAAACTTAGAAGTGTTGCGAACTCTGAGGAGAATCGTGCGAATCTTCAAAAAGGACATAGATAAGTTGTTCGAATGAATGGAAAAGACGCCGGTGGAATTTAAAGCAGAGAATTGTGAAGAGATTCATTCTGGTGGGAAGATTATAGAGATACAAAATAAAGGGTACAACTCTAAATGAGGTGCAGGAGCAGACGGAACTGGTTGTGCGTGTGCATATGTCACGGAACAGGTCAGGACAGGTTAAGATACGTTTAATAAGGCATATTGAATTCTACCCTTTATTAACAGGGTCATAGACTACAAGAGCAGGGAGGTTGTGTTCAAATGGTGTAAGACACTAAAACATCCAGCTGGAGTGTTGTAGCCTGTTCTGGAAGCCACACTTTAGAAAGAATGCGATGGCATTGGAGAGTGCATAAAAGGTTCATGAGATTGTTTGTGAGACTGACAAACTTCACTCATGAAATGGATCAAAGACTTTGGAATTGTTCTCCTTGGAGAAGTGAAAATTGAAGGAGATGTAATAGAGGTATTAAATGTCACGAATCGTCTGGATAGAGTGGATAGGGACAAACTGTAACTACTCTTGGAATGATCAAGGATGAGAAAGCAGATGGAACACCATTAGCAAAGGATGGAATAGAAATACAAACAGAACCTTTCTCACACAGTGAATGCTTAATGTGTGGAATGCACTGCCGGAGAGTGTGATGAAGGTAAGTTCAAATGAAGCATTTTAAAAAGAATTAGGCTGTGACATGAAAAAGACAAACGTGCAGGGTTACAGGGAGAAGGTGGAGATGTTAATTTTCTGTCAGAACATTAATAAATTCTCATCATAGAAACCCTACAGTACAGAAAGAGGCCATTCGGCCCATCGAGTCTGCACCGACCACAATCCTACCCCCATATCCCAACATATTTTACCCGCTAATCCACACATCCCCGGACACTAAGGAGCAATTTTAGCATGGCCAGTCAACCTAACCCGCACATCTTTGGACTGTGGGAGAAAACCGGAGCACCCGAAGGAAACCCACGCAGACACGAGGAGAATGTGCAAACTCCACACAGACAGTGACCCAAGCCGGGAATCGAACCCAGGAGCTGTGAAGCAGCAGTGCTAACCACTGTGCTACCGTGCCACCCTCATTCGTCACTCATCACTGAATCGAGTATGAATACGGTGAAGTACAGCAATGTTTAACTGACAAAAAAGTTGGTGGGGTAAGTCTAAACGGGAGGTAACGAACCCAAGTTTGTGTTGAAAAGGAAGTGAATACAAAAACAAGAATAAACATGAGGGTAAAAACCAAAACCTGCAAAGAAAAATGAAAGCAAAATGGAGCTGTGTTGAATGTCTGAAATTGTTTGACTCAGTGCTGAGTCTGGAAGGCTGTAAAATGTTTCATTGAGAGATGAGTTTCTGTTCCTGGAAATTACATTAAGCTTCATTGGGACATTGCAGGAGGCTGAATGGAAAGAGCAGTATAAAGCAAGGTAGAAAATTAAAATGACAGGAGACTGTGAAATCCGAGTAATGTTTATGAACTGAACAGAGGTGTTTCACGAAGCAATCCCTGCCTCTGCGACTGGATCCTGAACTTCCGAAATTACAGACCACAATAAGAAAGGATAGACAACAACACCTTCGCCACGATCATCCTCAGCACCGCTGCCCCACAAGGTTGTGTTCTCAGCCCCCTACTATCCTCCTTATACACCTATGACTGTGTGGCCAAATTCCCCTCCAATTCTATTTTCAAGTTTGCTGACGACACCACCATAGTGGGTCGGATCTCAAACAATGATGAGAGAGAGAATCTGGTGAACTGGTGCGGCAACGACAATTTCTCCCTCAATGTCAACAAAATGAGAGATTGTCATCTACTTCAGGAAGCGTAAAGGAGAACATACTCCTCTCTACATCAACGAGGACGAAGTAGAAAGGGTCGAGAGCTTCAAGTATTTAGGTGTCCAGATCACCAACAACCTGGCCTGGTTCCCCCCATGCCGACACTTTAGTTAAGAAAGCCCACCAATGCCTCTACTTTCTCAGAAGACTGAGGAAATTTGGCATGTCAGCTACGATTCTCACCAACTTTTACAGATGCACCAAAGAAAGCATTATTTCTGGTTGTATCTCAGCTTGGTATGGCTCCTGCTCTGCCCAAGACCGCAAGGAACTACAAAAGGTCATGAATGTAGCCCAATCCATCATGCAAAGAAGCCTCCCATCCATTGGCTCTGTCCACACTTCCCGCTGCCTCGGCAAAGCAGCCAGCATAATTAAGGACCGCAGGCACCCTGGACCCTTCCATCTTCTTCCATCGGGAAAAAGACACAAAAGTCTGAGGTCACGCACCAACCAACTCAAGAACAGCTTCTTCCCTGCTGACATCAGACTTTTGAATGGACTTGCCTTGCATTAAGTTGATCTTTCTCCACACCCCAGCTATGACTGTAACACTACATGCTGCACTCTCTCGTTTCCTTCTCTATGAACGGTATGTTGTGTCTCTATAGCGCATAAGAAACAATACTTTTCACTGTATGTTAATACTTATGTCAATAATAAATCAAATAATATATGATAAATAAATACTCTGCCCAATATGACATATAAGCAAAATAACATGTTGGAAAAAAGAAATATAGAAATCAATCTTACATGTGGAATTTGAGTTTCGGGATCTGAACAGTGAGGAGAGAATATGGAACTTATCACACCAACAATTGTAATCCATTTTCCTGTTTCCTCACCAGATGATCTGCTCCCACTGAGGTTGACAGGGATGTCAAGCTTTTCTGTCCCACTTCCTGTTTTTCATTCACATCCCTTCCCCTCTAAAACTATGGATGTTTTCCCCTTGTCCTCACGGTGACACAGTGGTGCAATGATTAGCATTGCTGCCTGACAGCGCCAGGAACCTGGGTTCGATTGCTGACTTGGGTCTCTGTCTGTTTGAAGTTACTCCGTTCTCCCCATGGCTGCGTGAATTCCGTCTGGGTGCTCCAGTTTCCTCCAACAGTCCGAAAGATGTGCTGGTTAGGTGCATTGGCCATGCTAACTGCTCCCTCAGTGTACGCAAACACGTGCTGGATTGACGTGACTGGGGGATTTTCACCATAGCTTCATTGCAGTGTTAATGTCTGCCTACTTGTGACACTAATAAATAAACAAACTTCACTTTACCTTCTTCCCCAATATTCTTCTCATTTAATGCATCATCCTTTGTCATTTCTGCCAACTCTAGATTGTTGCCACCACTCGAATTCCACACCCCTCTGCAGTCCTTTCAATTTTCTGAGTGGAGATTTTCCTCTTTACACCTTCACCCATTTCCTATCAGTTAAGGCAATTCCGCCCCCACCACCGCCCCCCCCACGCCCCCCCACCCCCAACGACAACCACCCCACGCCCCCCTCCCCCCCTCCCCGCCCCCGCCCCCCTCATCCGATCCAATCTGCTCATAGTAAAACGCCTTGAACATTTCTTCCAAATGAAAGGCCAGTTTCGTCTCCCCAATTAATCGTATTTGCTGTTTACATCATGCTCTGCTCTGGATTGTGGAGACCAAACAAAGATTGTGTAATAACCCTGTGGGATTCCTCCATTCAGTCCAAACTTCTGGCTCCACTTCTGATCAGAATTCTGGTCTACTATCTTTTTAATTCTTCACTTGTTTTCACTCTGATCTCTCTGTCCTTCGTCTTCTCCCGTGTTCCAATGAACCTCAGTGCACAATTCCTCAACGCACTACTTTGATATCTTCACACGTTCTTTTTCTATTCATGGTAGTTTTGCACCACCAGTTCCTGCATTTCATCTCTCTTGTACTCTACACTATCACAGATCTTCTATTTTGTCCCTTTTTTTCTGCCGTTATCAATCTGCCATTTTCTTTTGGTCGAGAGGTTCAAATTTTTAGGTGTGCAGATCAACAACAACCTGTCCTGCTCCGTCCAGGCCAACGCTATAACAAAGCCCCCCAACACTTCTATATTCTCAGCAGGCTAAGGAAATTCTGCATGTCCACTACGACGCTCAGCAACTTTTACGGATGCACCATAGAAAACATTATTTCCTGTTGCATCACAGGCTCCTGCTCTGACCAAGATTGGAAACAACTACAAAGGGTCATGAACGAAGCCCAGTCCATCACACACACCAGCCTTCCATCCATTGGCTCTGTCTACACATCCCGCTGCCTCCGAAAAGCAGCCATCATAATCAAGGACCTCACAAACTCCTGACATACTGTCTTCCACATTCTGTTGGGAAAAAGATGCAAATATCTGTGATCACGTATCAACTGACTCAAGAACAGCTTCTTTCTTGCTGCCATCAAACTCTTGAATCGACCTACCTTATATTAAACTGATCTTTTTCTACATCCTGGCCATGACTGGAATACTACATTCTCATTTCATTTTCTATGATTGGTATACGTTGTCTGTATAGCATACAAGAAACAATATTTTTCACAGTATACTAATACAGGTAACAATAATAAACCAAACCAAAAATCAAATAAAATCAAATTTAAGGCAGGTGGGAAGCACAATGTTTAGCACTGTTGCCTCAGAGCGTCAGCGACCCGGGTTCAATTCCAGCCTAGGGTGACTGTCTGTGTACAGTTCACATGTTCTCCCTGTGTCCTCATGGCTTTCCTTTGAGTGCTCCTGTTTCCCCCCACACTCCAAGGATGTGTGCCTTCGGTTGATTGGCCATGTTATAATTGTCCCTTAGTGTCAGGGGGACTAGCAAGGCAAATACATGGGGTTACGGGGATAGGAACTCGGTGGGTTGTTTTCTATGCAGGCTTGATGGGCGAAACGGCCTCCTTCTGCATTGCAGGGATTATATGATTCTTCTTTGAAATTGTTGCATTTCTTTGAATGTGGAATCACTATCCCAATTTTGTACATTTCTGGAATATTATGCACATTTATAGTCTCAGTACTAGTGCATTTACCTTAGCCTCATACCATCAACTCCTTTGTCATTTCGTGTCTCCTGCCCTCAACGATGCTTTGAAACCAGAAGAGAAATATTAATGCTAAATTCAGTAATAAGTATCAAGAAATAATTAATTAATATTCTGACAGCAGCGAAACATTCAGAAATGAGTGTTTGAGGCAGGGCAAAATCACTCAAATGCTGTAATTTTTACCTTATGTAAGGTTGATATGGACAGAATGAGCGGTAAGTTGAACATGTTAAATTGGAACAGCTGCCAACAGGCAAACACAAACAATCGGAGACACGGAAAGAAACATATGGAACAATATATATCTAATACAACCGGAAAGGATGGAAACCTCACTTTATCAATTCATAGTGATTTGGGGAACAAAATTCCATGTTTTAAACCATTAAGAAGGAATGTTGATTTCTGTCCAAATAATGTTTAAGTATGTCTTCAACGTGGTGCCGTTTCCACTTTGCTGACTCTCTCGTCCTTTTTGATGGTACATGTCACAAGGAGGACGCTGCTATCCAAATCAGCATGGTGACTTACTGCAGGGTGTCCTGTAGATCAGACACACCGCAGCAAATATGGATAAACTATTTCTGTGAAATCATTGATCGTCTCTGCTTCCACCATCCTCGTAGAGAACTTGATCGATCCATTACTCGGCTCTTCTGGCCGAGTGATGTTCTGTAGTTGTGACACAGCTGCTTCCCAAGCAGTTGACCCGAGTTCGACTCCCGGCTATCGCATTGTTTTAATTTATTTGGGACGGCACAGTGGTTAGCACTGCTCCCTCACAGCGCCGGAGCCTCAGGTTCGATTCCTGGCTTGGGTCACTGTCTGTGTGGAGTTTGCACCTTCACCTCGTGTCTGCGTGGGTTTCCTCTGGGTGCTCCAGTTTCCTCCAACACTCCAAAGATGTGCAGGTTCGGTGAATCGGTAAATTCTCCCTCAGCGTACCCGAACAGTCGCCGGAATGTGGCAACGAGGAGATTTTCACAGTAATTTCATTGCAGTGTGAATGTAAGCCTATTGTGACAAATAAATAAACTTATCTTATCCACAACCACTTTCACTGTTGCCTCACAGGGCCAGTCACCCGCTTTCAAATCTGTCCGTGATTCACTGTCTCTGTGGAGTTTGCACATTTTTCCAGTGTCCCCATTGGTTTCCTCAAAGATGTGCAGCGTTGGTGAATTGACCATGCTAAATTGCCGTATAATGTCCCAGGATGTTTGGGTTAGGGGGAATATCGGGGTAATTACCTGGGGATAGAGTGGGATGCTCTGTCAGAGAGCCGGTACAAACTCAATCGACCGAATACTTCCTTCTGAAGTGCGATGCCCCTATGCCTTCCATACATTTTACATCTTCACTGTTCCCAAATCTTTCTGCCAGCTGTTACTGCAACAATTTCCGCCTGAGTATTTTAGTTCAATATTAGGCAATAGGATTCTGTGTGAGATCCTCTCTGGCTAAGTCGAGGGCATCCTGAAACGCATCGAAAAGGGACCCCCGGCTTCTGAAACGACACCACGAACTTCTTACAGAAACTCAACACCCATGGAGTAGTTGAACCAGGAATACTCCTTGTCACAATGGACAATGGCACTCTACACCAGCATCCCCCGCGACGACGACATTGCTACAACAGCCTCAGCACTCAATACTGACGCCGGCATCTCCACATCTTAGTTCAATATGTTATACACTTTTACACATCTCTTAGAGCCGCACTCAATTGAGTTTGCTTCAACGAGAGGAACTCTGGCTTCTCCAAACAAACCTTGCAGCTAAAATCCCTCATCGCTGTGTCCAGTGCAGTAAATCACATTTACACCCTCCCAAGGATCCTGACACACTTCGTAAAATCTCCCCATCTCGTCTGTCAAAATGCAGCACTGTTCCTGAGTGTGGAATTAATAATGTCTCTCTGCGACAATATCAGTGAGAGCGGAGACTGCAGCTTCTGTTTCTCCAAGAGAATCTTTCTGTATAAAGCCGGAATTTACAAGGATTTCAGTCACTGATACATTGTCTAGCCGTCGGTGTCTCACTGCTTGAAGTCACTCTGTCTCTGTCTATCACTCAAACCCCTCTCATTAACTCAATACAAAGGCGGGATATTGTTGCTTAGTAACCGAGTGCACACAATCTGCATCTTCATCTGATCAAATAGAATTCAGCTTGTGAACAACATCAACATTTCAACCAGTTCTGGGTTAACCTAGGCACAGCTCTGGTTGGAGACAGCCCCCTGAATCTCGGGAGCAGACACTATGAGCATTACCGTCCTCAGAGACTTTAACAGTTACTGAACAGTGAAACTCCAACTAATCTTGGAGAATCCACAGCGCAGAGCGAGAGGAGAGGAAAACCTGTCATGGGAGCTCTCAATCTGAGACACAGATTGGCCTGACAATGTGCAGATGTGAACCTACTCCTTCCATTCCCAAACTGTTATCACCAGGAATACAGAACGCCCAGTAATGACCAGCTTGTTGCAACGTGTTTGAATGAACACGATGTCATATCATCGAAGCAGCATTTTGAAATTCTCATTCATTCAATATATTCTGATGAAATGTATTTCTTATGCTCTGTGTGTCATTGCACAAGAATCTTCCCCTGACATGCCCTTGTGCCCCTGATGCTGATTTTAAAAAATTCTGTTCATGCTATTTTCCTCATGGAACCATAGAAGGGACGAAAGAAAGGTAACAGCAGACAAGGAACCCATTCGGCCGAGCTTGTCCATGCCAGCCCGGAGATACTAAGGTGTCATTTCCAAGTTCACCCAGCTGCACCCGGCCCGGAAACATGCAGCTGAAAGCATGATAGAGATCCAAAACCTTCATACCAAACATTCACTGGGATTTGCGGCTCTGTGAAGCAGCCGACGTAAACATTTCCAATCATAATCGCTGTGAGCAAGGTTCGAACCTGCGTGGGGAAACCCTATTGGATTCCACCTCAGTAACGTTCAAATTAACTTCATCAGGCACCAGGATTGTGCAGACATCATAGAAACTCTACAGTACAGAAAGAGGCCATTCGGCCCATCGAGTCTGCGCCGACCACAAACCCAGCCAGGCCCTACCCCCATATCCCTACATATTTTACCCACTAATCCCTCTCATCTACGCATCCCAGGACACTAAGGGGCAATTTTTTAGCATGGCCAATCAACCTAACCCACACATCTTGGGACTGTGGGAGGAAACCGGAGCACCCGGAGAAAACCCACACAGACACGAGGAGAATGTGCAAACTCCACACAGACAGTGACCCCAGCCGGGATTCGAACCCAGGTCCCTGGAGCTGTGAAGCAGCAGTGCTAACCACTGTGCTACCGTGCCACCCAGTGTGTGAGGTAAAATTTGTTCCTGTTCTTTGTATCTGTATCTGACTGAGAATTCATTTATTAGATCAGAGACTTGTTTTTCTATTTCAATAGTTTTTCATCAGAAACGAATTACATCCGAATAAAAACTGAAAAAGAGAAATCTCCATTTTATTTCATGACTGTCAAATGTTGCGTTCGCCCTGTTTATGTCCACTCGGTTTAAAACACAAGATGCCGCGGATAAGGTTCTAAATAAATTACCAATTCGATGGTCGTGAATCGAACCCGGGTCAACTCTTTAGGAAAAGCAGCGAGACTCACCACTATACCATCATCACTCACTTTGCTGAAACAACCCTTATTTTCATTCGTTATAATTACAGAACTACCTTAGTTGCTGATTTCATCAGGCTCCAGGTGTGTCCTTTGCACAGTTTATAAACGAGACTTGGCTTGTCTCATTTTTCAGGACGGCTGCCACCTGTTTACTGCTGTTTCCGACTGAGAACTCATTGATTAGCTTTGAGGCCTGCTCTTTGATTTAAACAAAGTTTCCACTGACAGCAACTTCAAACTGAATTTTATTTTGGACACACATGGATATTTCTGAGGCCAAAACATTGAATGTTTTCAAAGCAGTTAGATATAGCACTTGAGGCAAACTGGAGCAAAGGATATGTGGGTACAATTTGGGACCAGGCGATTGAGTTGGATGATCAGCCATGATCATAATGAAAGGCGGAGCAGGATCGAAGGGCCGAATGGCCTCCTCCAGCTGCGATGTTATGTTTCTGTGTTTTTTTCACTGTATCTGTTAATTTGCTGAAAGTTCAGCTCTGACAGTGAATCTGGTTTCCTCCAGGCCCAATCGGAGGGTGGTCAGAAACTGTCTGTCACTGTCAGAAACTCCAGTATCAGCGAGTGCGGGATGATTATTTAACTGGCTGTCATTGGTTGTTGAGGGTGTGATTTATTGTTATATGTCAGTGCAGGAGAAACAAATAAAACAGGAAATCCAGACATTCCGAGAGCAGATAATTTGTATTTTCACCCGAAAGAAACGCAATGATATCTGTAATCACTATAATAACTAAAACAAAAACAGATATGCTTGGCTCTTGCCGCGGAATCTGGTGAACAGATGTGGTCCTGCACCACATGGACTCCAGCGGTTCCAGAAGGCAGCTCACCACCACCTTCCCAAAGACAATTAGGGATGGGCAATAAATGCTGACCCAGACAGCGACGCCCACATTCCATGAATGAATTCAAAGGCAATCTGCGGGAAGCGGACCTCAAAGTGTGACTAAGGTGAAGAACAGTTACTGAGGTGAAGAACTGTAACGAACACCCTGGAATCTAGAGCAAAGGGTATGTGGGTACAATGTGGGACCAGGCCACACGGTAGCATAGTGCTTAGCACTGCTGCTTCACAGCTCCAGGGACCTGGGTTCGATTCCCCGCTTGGGTCACTGTCTGTGTGGAGTTTGCATATTCTCCTCCTGTCTGCGTGGGTTTCCTCTGGGTGCTCCGGTTTCCTCCCACAGTCCAAAGATGTGCGGGTTAGGTTAATTGGCCATGCTAAAATTGTCCCTTAGTGTCTTGGGATGCGTAGATTAGACGGATTAGCGGGTAAAATATGTCGGGATATGGGGGTAGGGCCTGGGTGAGATTGTGGTCGGTGCAGACTCGATGGGCCGAATGGCCTCTTTCTGCACTGTAGGGTTTTTATGATTTCTATTTCTATGATTTCAAAGGCTAAAAGGAGGAGAAATTCCGTCTGGGGCCTTACATTTGGTGAAAGTTTTGTCCTGTGAATGTGTCGGTGTGAATATTGTGTAAGAGACAGTGTATGAACGGGGCGGGCGAGACTATTCTAACTGTGTCAGTGTGTCTGTTCTGATCATGGGATCTCCGAGTCTCTCTTGAGTAAAATAAAACGTTTTTTTCAATTAAATAGTCCCCGTAATCCCCCTGCTGAGCCCCAAAGTTAGATTTCACGGCAACTGTTCCATTAAATTCAAGATTCCAGTCGAAAAGTAGAGAACATGTCAGTTATCGCATGCCCGCACATTACCTCAAATCCTCAATATCTGTCCCCGAATCCCGCGACTAGCAATTAATGTAACACAAGATGTAAAAATGAAGCATATCTTCCCTGCTTTGATGCATTAAAGAGGGGGGCAAAGTGGCACAGTAGTGAGCATTGCTGCTCGTGTTTAATTCGGGCCTTGGGTGCCTATCGGTGTGGAGTCTGTACCTTCTCCTTGTGTCTGCGCGGGTTTCCTCTGGGTGTTCCGGTTTCCTCCCACAGTCCAAAGACATGCTGCTTAGGTGCATGAGCCATGCTAAATTGTCCCTTAGTGTCCCAGGATGTGGAGTTTCGGGGGATTAGCCATGGTAAAATAGCGCGAACGATGCTGTTTCAGAGAGTCGGTGCAGACTCGATGGGTCAACTGGCTTCCTTCTGCAGTGCAGAGATTCTATGCATACAAAGTGTATTCACTTATGAAACCAAGAATCCCTTCCGTTTTCCGAACGACTCTTTTAAAATTTCCTCTCATCTTCAAAGATCTCTCTGAACCTCAGGTCCATCTGGGCCTGCACACTGTTTAGAACTGGACCATTCAGTTTCTGTTGCCTCTCCCCATTTTTGCTGTCAAAATGCAGCACTGTTCCTGAGTGTGGGATTAATAATGTGTCTCTGCTACAATATCAGTAAGAGCTGAGACTGCAGCTGCTGTTTCTCCAAGAGAATCTTTCTTGATAAAGCCGGAATTTACATGGAATTCTGTCACTGAGACATTATCTGGCCGTCTGTGTCTCACTGCCCTAACTCACTCTGTCTCTTTCCATCCCTCGATCCAATCTCATCCACTCTATATGAAGACGGGATATTGTTGTTTCGTGACTGAGTGCACACAATCTGTATCTTCATCTGATCAAATAGAATTCAGTTCGTGAACAATATCAACATTTCAACCAGTTCTGGGTTATCCCCGGAACAACTTTGATCGGCTGCAGCCCCCTGAATCTGAGGAACAGACACTGTGAGCATCGCCGGCCTCAGAGGCTTAAACAGTTACTGAGCTGGAAAACCCCAACTAATCCCCGAGAATCCACAGCACAGAGAGAGAGGAGAGGAAAACAGAGGAGCTGTTAATCTGAGACACAGTTTGACCTGACAATGTGCAGATGTGAACCTGTTCCTTCCATTCCCAAACTGTTATCACCAGGAATACAGAACACCCAGTAATGACCTGCTTGTAGCAATGTGTTTGAATGAACACGATGACATATCATCGAAGCAGCATTTTGATATTCGCATTCATTCAATGCATTCTGATTAAATGTATTTCTTATGCTCTGTGTGTCTTTACATAAGAATCTTCCTCTGACGTGAGACCTTGTTTTGTTCTTGTGCACCTGATGCTGTTTTTTTTTCATTCTGCTCACGTTATGATTTTCCTCATGGAACCGCAGAAAGAACCAGAGAGAAGAACCAGCACAGAAGGAACCCATTCAGCCTATCACATCCATGCCAGCCTGAGGACACCCAGGTGTCCTTTCCAAGCTCAGCTTCCGACACCCGGCCCAGAGCCATGCAGCTGAAAGCATGATGGAGATCCACATAATTAACAGAAAAATTCCACGAGTTTGTATCTGCCTGAAGCAAAGATTTCCAACCATAATCGCTGCGAGCAGGGTTCGAACCTGCGCGGGGAAACCCCATTGGATTTCGAATCCAACGCCTTAACCACTCGGCCATCGCAGCTGCTTCCTTGCTGCACTAATGTAACCACCTCAGTAACGTGCATATATTAACTTCATCAGTACCAGGATTGCACAGAGCACAGTGTGTGAGCTGAAATTTGTTCCTCAACTTTTACTTTGTATCTTTGTCTCTGAATTCATTTATGAGGCCAGAGACTTGTTTTTTTTTCTATTTAAATAATTTTTCAGTGAAAACGAATTACGTTCGAAGAGAAAATGAAAACAAAAGTATCTCTATTACTGGCGAATGTTGCGTTCGCCCTGTTTTGTTCACTCGTTTTAAAATACAAGAGGCCGCCGATAAGGTTCAAAGTAAATTATCAATGCGATCGCTGGGCATCAACCCATATCACTTGTTTGGATGGCAGCTATTCTCACCACTATACCACCATCGCTCGCGCTGCATATGCAATCGTTATTTGCATTAGTTATAATTACGGAACTACCTTAGTTGCTGATTTCAGGCACCAGGTGTGCCGGTAGTAAACTGAAATTGGCTTGTCTCGTTTTAGCCACCTTCTTACTATTGTTTCATACTGGGAATTCATTGATCAATTTTGAGGCCTGTTCTTTCATTGAACAAAGTTTCCACTCAAAGTAAATTGAAGCTGAATTTTCCATTAGAAAGATCGTGATGGTGAGGATTTTTAGTGAATTTCATTTTAAGGGTGCCCACCTACTGTTATGACCTGCGATAACTAATTAAAGTCATCAGAACCGTGATGGCCAGGAACTGACCCTAGATCAAATGCTCGCACAGTCACCACTCCACCACCATCGCTCACCTGGTTCTGCCACCCACTCTGTAAGAAAGTCCAGCTCTGATAGTGAATCTGGTTACCTTCAGGCCCAATTGGAGGATGGTCAGAAACTGTCTGTCACCGTCAGAAACTCCATTAACCGCGAGTGCGGGATGATCATTTAACTAGCTGTCTCTGGTTGTTGTGGTTGTGATTTACTGTTACCTGTCAGTTCAAGAGCAACAAATAAAACTATACAAACACTTATTTGGAGAAAGGGCTTCTCTTGAGGCACTGGGAGCATTTGAATAATGGATGTGTGGTTCTGTTCAGTTTGACGGCAGTCACGTCTGATGCACTTTGATTCTTGTATTTATTTTCCCACGATACCCTTTCCCTTTCGCGACGTGTTGTGTTTATTTGCTCGTTTGCTTAAATGTTGAACTGAAACCAATTGGAATTGGCCTATTATTTCAGCAAGATCCACTTTCTACTCTGAACACTCTGTTGCAGTATGAGCGCTGCAGCTGCGGATCTGTGGTGCAAAGAATGGCATGGAGGACTTCTCATCATTGTTTTATTTAATTTGATTTGATTTATTATTGTCACATGTATTAGTATACAGTGAAAAAGTATTTTTTCTTGTGCGCTGTAGAGGCAACGCATACCGTTCATAGAGAAGGAAAGAAGAGACTGCAGAATGTAGTGTTACAATCATAGCTCGGATGTCGAGAAAGATCAACGTAATGCAAGGGAGGTCCATTCAGAGGCAGCAGGGCAGAAGCTGTTCTTCAGTCGATTGGTAGGTGACCCCAGACTGTTGTATCTTTTTCCCGATGGAAGAAGGTGGAAGAGAGAATGTTGTCTGGTGAGACATGCAAAAGTTGTGGGTCAGAATCTAATCGAAGTCGGCTTTTTAGGTAAAGTTTGAAGAAATTAGGAACGGTTGTGTCAATGCTCTCAGAGAAGTGAAACTGCCGCCTCGAACTTCATGGGAATGCCAACAGGGCAGAAGGAGAGCATTCGGTCCATCAGGCCTGCACCAACAACAATCCCGCCCAGCCTGTATCCTCGTAACCCCACATATTTACCGTGCTAATCCCGCTGACGCTGAGGGACTATTTAGCATGGCCAATCCCGCTAATACGGCACTAATTTTCATGGCTGAGCTGCCTATTCCAGAAAGACAAAATCTGCCATTCGGGCCGCAAATGAAGCTGGCGTCTGCATTGGAGCGTCCGAAACCATAGGTTTACCTGGTGGCAAACTCCTCTCCAAAACTGGTGTCCTGATTTGAATCGAGTTTCTCATCTGATTAAAAATATGGGAATGTGGAATTGTTCTGGACTATTTACCCCTCAAGCCTATGTGTCCAAACTTCATCTTGGTTCTGTGAAGCTCAAAACACTGAACGAATCATCAGTTCACCGGCAATAAGGATGCAGAACAAATGCAACACCGACGAGGATGGGATTCAAACCCACGCGTGCAGAGCACAATAGATTAGCAGCCTTAACCACTCGGCCATGCAACAGTCACTCCCCAATCGATTTTTAGTGTTTTAACATCCGTAACAAAGAACACATTTCTCCCGCAGGAAAATGTTGTCTTTCTGCTTTCTCGTTAATCTTGATTCGCTGTTATTTTTCCATTTGATGTAAATCCAGAGAAAGTAAAGTTCACCTCTCTGGTCCCTGTTTGGTTTTGAATTCACCGAACATGACTCTGATGCAAAAAGTAGCAGCTGCGGTGAGTTTGTGGCGCAAAACTTCAGATTAAAAGGCCGCGTGTTCGAATCACGGAGCTTTTCTGCGTTGGTCTTTTGATTTTGGTTGTTTCCGATTGTTTCTGAAATGATACAACTGTGATAGAAATGAAATTTTAGGGATGCTTCCGGTTCGCACGCTCAGTTTACTTTTTTGCACACTTTTGTATTTGAACAACGTGTCAGAGATATGATTCGTCCATTGTTTGTAAAGTTAAAGCAAGGTCCACAGTCCCAATTGTTTCTGGGAGGCATCAATGGGGAGAGCTGACTGGTGGTGATTTAACCAGAGGATTCACACCTCAGGCGAGGAGCAAGGCTTTCTCAACCGATACGGGAATTGATCCCGCGCTGCTGGCTGAATAAACTGTCCAACCAACTGAGACAAATACGCTGTGCTACTCGTTAATGAAAATCAAGACGATGAAGCAAATGAACTGCAAAGAAAACCCGGATTTGCTTTTGGGCAGCAGCAGAATATTTCTATTTGATGGAATGAGTACGTGATCGCAGAGAATGGTATTGATCCATCGATCTCTGGGTTATGGGCGCAGCACGCTTCCGCTGCACCACTCTGTTTCGAAAGATGATGTCGCCCTGCTCGTTACTGCTGCCGGGAGCCAGGAAACAATTCACTGTCTCTTTTTATTTCAAACAAGGCCCACGTGTTGGGAAGCTCACCCTGGCTGAACAATAACACATAACATCCCGAATGTAACAGACAGAGAAAGACACATAGAAAAGCGGTAAAAAAAAATTATTAGGGCACACACACAATGAGAGACAGAAAAGATTCGAGCAAGATACTGAGATGGAAAAACTGATGATGTATGAAAAGGGATTTTCTGTTGCACAAAGACAGGCCCTGTTTTGAAATGTATGCTCTGTTGTGTAACTGTCCTATCTGCTGTGTAACTGTTCTCTCTGTTTGGAACTGTGACTCTGTCGTTGACAGATCTTCATTGTGGTTCTGACAAATTCTTCCCTGTTGTGTAAATGTATTCGCGATTTCCAAATATGATCCGTCTTGAGCAGAAGTTTTCCTTTTGTGTGAAATCTTCTCTGTTGTTCTGTGAAGATGTTTTCTGTGGGAAAACAATCGACGGAAATTTCAAGGCCGCCATTTCTGAGGCTTGCTTTCAATTCCAGCTTTGTTTGGTCCGAATGGCCTACTCCTGTTTCTGGAAATATTCAGCAGCTCCGAAAGCAGCTGTGGAGAGATATTCCTGTCGCCAGGATGTAACACTCCTATGGATACTTCACGTTGCTCAGATCTGACACTCTCAACACCTTCGTGTAAGGAACAGGGAGGGCGGGAATTGGGTCTTTGTTGATTTGAGCAAACAGCGCAATGCAGCAATGAGAAGGTCCTCAGCCCCCGGCAGCTTGGGAAAGGATGGGACTCAGATACAGGACTCTGGTTGGGGTTCAAAAATAGAAAAATACATCGAGTTATAAATGTAATGACAATAAAGGTGGAATTCAGATCGACTTGTGCAGAAATTTTGCGCTTTGGCGATGTAGTCAGGTTGGCCGAGCGGTCTATGCCGCTGCGTTCAGGTCGCAGTCTCTTCTGGAAGCGTGGGTTCAAATCCCACTTCTGACAGTGATTTTTCGTTCGCGAGGCAGCATCCAAACCCACGAAATTTCTCACCTGGCAACACAAGGGCAGCTGATGCTGAGAAACAACGACCACCTGTCAGTTCCACTCCGAGACACACTTCATCCTGACTTGGAAATGTATCACCGTTCCCCTGGCTGGCTCACAATCTTGCAACTCCCTCCCGAACAGGAGTGTCTCTGCACACATACCACATGGACTGCAGCGGCACCAGAATGAATTCATCGCCAATTACTCAAAGATAATGAATTTGGACAATAAATGCTTCTCGCGCCAGCGGCACACATATCCCGTATGAATAAAGTACTTTTTAAAAATCACCTCGTGCCACAGAAGGAGCACATCTGCCTTCAGAGCAGAAAACTGTGTGTGAATCAGATCCTGAACACGGCTACTTTTATACCAGATGTGTGTCTGAAAACAGTAAGTGGATCCAAGCTCACGATAAACCTCTCAATGTTTAGTGGAAGTGTTTTACTGAGTGATTTGTGTGATTCCCTCTGATGTGCTTTCTTTTGTGAATTCCTAAGGAGCACCTCCCCTGAGACCCTGGTGGGCGGGTGTCGGGGAAAGGCGGATTTGAAAGGTTTACAGGGAAATCGGTGCAGTCTCGATGGGCCACTGTGGGATTCAGTTATTTTTCTTTCATGAATCTTTCCGAGATCCCATAGCATCTGTGGAGAGAGAACCGGTCATTCCCGTGAAAGGTCTGCATCTGAAATGTGAACTATCTCTATTTTCAGAGGTACGTTACAGATCTGGTAATATCTCTTTTTTCACTCATACCACCAGATCTGGAATGTATTTCCAGCATTCTGCTGTACCCACGAAGAGCAGGATCAGGCTCTGTGGCTTAGTTGGTTAAAGCACCGATTTACTAAACTAGAAGATTCTGGATTCAGATCCTCGGATTCCTTTCCAGTTAACTTTGCAACTGCGTAAGTCGCAATATCCATTTCTTGCTTGTCAATGTTGTCTTTCCCTTCACAGTGGATAATCTACAACGATAAAAAAAAACATAGTTCGAGAGTCCCCACAAATATCTTGACTATTTATTGACCTGATCCAGGTACTTTCATCATCTTGCAGTAAAAAAACTTTTAATTTGCAATGAATCCAATTCTCCAAGTTCTACAAACATAGCGTTCCATTGTTTTCTCAGGGAATTTCGAACAGAGTCAAATCGCCTTAGAATCACACCATCCCGACAGTGGTGAAGGAGACCATTCTGCCCATCGAGTCTGTACCGACACTCCGACAGAGAATTGCACACAGGACCTATCTCCGCAGCGCCACGCATCCACTCCGCTAACCTACCTATACAAAGACCTTGGGGACCACGGGGCAATCTAGCATGGCCAAATCCACCCAACCTGCTCATCTTTGGACTGTGGGAGGAAACGGGAGCACTTGGTTTCCTGAGATAACATGCCTGGATGAATGCAGTTTGAACAGCACTACAAAAACTTGGCACCAGCCAGGACAAAGCTTCCAACTTTATTCGCTTCCCATGCATAAAGCTTCACTCCCCCACTGCAGACACAAAATGGCAGCAGTTTGCGCCATCTACAAGATGCACTGCAGCAACACAGCAAGGCTTCTTTGCCAGCACCTTCCAAACCCACGACCACCGCAGACGAGAAGGACAAGCGCAGCAGACACATCAGAATAACACCACCAGGTTTCAGGGCACTGATATTTATTTATTGATTGTAGTTATTTATAAGTTGTTGTTGTTGCACGTGTGTGTTGTTTAATCTTCGTGATCTTCAAAAGAAGCGAAATATATAATTGAAAAAGATGCTACTATTTCTAACCCAACCAGCGAACGTCGTGTCAAACTTTAAGAAAGCCCCCGGGGTTTGCGATTTATTTTTGAGTCAGTGGTTTCCCTGGGAGCCAATAAACAGAAGCAGCATGGAGAGATGGCAGAGCAGGAAATGTCGGTGCCGAAGCTGAATCATATCCACGGAGCAGCAACCTGCTTTCTACTAATCGGACCCCAAGTCCGATTCTGGTGGGACTGAAACCCACAACCTTTGAATGGCTGACTTGCCATTATTTAGATGTCTAACGCGCTACCCATCGCGCCACAGAGCCACATGCTGGAAGTTTGCTCTACTTGTCCATATATGGATATTTGACAATGTGGAAACTATTGGGAAGTTCAACAATCTCGTAGTTAAAACGTCAAGGACTGTGAAGAGGGACTTTATTGATTGCAAGTCATGTTGCCACATCTCATGTCTGTTAAAACAGCTGTGGGAATACAGACCATTTTGTCCTTTGTGCATGAAATCCGTCCATCACAGAATGATCCTCCCTCTTTCTCTTCCTTATTCTCGTGGACAGCTCGGAGTGTAATCTCACAGGCTTGATAGTCGGGGGCACATTCTACTCTATCTGTCACAGCGCTGATCAGAATCTGTTCCCTGTTCCAGTTAAACACCTGCACAGAACACAACGCAAAGTTGGAAGCTGGAAACCAGAATCAAAAACCGAAAATGCTGGATATGCTCAGCAGGTGATGGATGAATGGAGATTCCTGTAAAAGAGACCTTGGGGTACAGGTTCATAGGTCCTTGAAAGTGGAGTCACAGGTGGAGGGAATGGTGAAGAAGGCATTCGGCATGCTTGGTTTCATTGGTCAGAACATTGAATTCAGGAGTTGGGACGTCTTATTGAAGTTGTACAAGACATTGGTAAGGCCACACTTGGAATGCTGTGTACAGTTCTGGTCACCCTATTATAGAAAGGATATTATTAAACTAGAAAGAGTGCAGAAAAGATTTACTAGGATGCTATCAGGACTTGATGGTTTGAGTTATAAGGAGAGGCTGGATAGACTGGCACTTTTGTCTCTGGACTGTCAAAGGCTGAGGGGTGATCTTATAGAGGTCTATAAAATAATGAGGGGCATAGATCAGCCAAATAGTCAATATATTTTACCAAAGGTAGGGGAATCTAAAACTAGAGGGCATCGCTGTAAGGTGAGAGTGGGGAGATACAAAAGGGTCCAGAGGGGCAATTTGTTTCACCCAGAGGGTGGTGAGTGTCTGGAACAAGGCGCCAGAGGCAGTAGTAGAGGCGGGTACAAATTTGTCTTTTAAAAAGCATTTAGAGAGTTACATGGGTAAGATGGGTATAGCGGGATATGGGCCAAATGCGGGCAATTGGGACTAGCTTTGGCGTTTTGAAAAAAGGGCGGCATGGACAAGTTGTCCAAGGGGGTGTTTGCATGCTGTAAACCTCATTGACTATATGACAAGCCTCTGAAGCACAGCACAGTTGCACAGTTTAAAGTTTCCTTTCATCCACAATGGATATTCCATTCTAGTATTTTGAACAATTCAAATTGAAAATGTGTATTGTTGTTCTCGTCGCCACAGCCTGAAAACAACTCCAGGCATTGATCACTCACTTGGATTTTAAATTTGTAAATCCAATCTCTATCTTTTAAAGCTACTATTGAAACTGTATCCATCACCCGCTCATTTCCTTGTGAATGAGCAGGAGAATTGAAGGCATATTTGGATAATTTTCCTTTGACTACATTTGTACAGAAGCATCAAGGTCAAGGAGGGAACCACACACAGCACTTCATGAAATTCACCCACTAAAAAGTGACAGTGTTTAATCAAGGGATGGTTCTATTTATTCATTTATTATTAATGGAGAATATAAAAGTTGGAACAGTGTGCAATCTGGGCATTGTAACTGAGCAAAGTGAAACACAATGCGGACTGGGCAGGATAAGCCTAGCACGGGCAATGGACAGAGTGGAGGTGGGACGTTGGCTGGCTTGTGAGACGGAGCAGGGAGATGTTGCACGGTGAAGGTACATCGGACAATGTGAGTGTTAAATGTTGAATGATGAATGTGCAAGTAGAATGTGCAATATAGACTGCAGGTTGGATATTCAATGGGTTCTGTGATGGGTGAATAGACTGTGGAAGCTTGGCATGGTAAAGATGCAATGGGGATTCGGACGGGGAAAGGTGTATCCTTTATTTTATATCATCTCTCCTCGATCTTCGGACCAAAATGCATCACTTCACACTTCCTTACATTAATTAAATTGTATCTGTCACGTGTCTGCCCATTCCACCAGCCTGTCTATATCTTCTTGCAGATTATCAATATCCTCCTCACTAAAAATCATAATATTTTCAAATTTTGCACCACTGACAAATTTTGAGATCGAAACCTAAGCACCCAGATATAGGTCAGTAACATATATCAAGAAAAGCAAATTTCTCTCCATACAATATCCCCAATCAGAAATAGGTAAAACCTTCTGTAAAATATGCTTTAATAGGTTTGTGCTAATAATTAAACTGTTGCTTAATGAAATTCTAACTAAGCTAATGATTCAAATGCCATTTGGTTCCAAATAAAATGCCAACCGGCACTAATACATTCAATTATAAGCATCGCCTTGCTCATTTATCAGGATTTAAATGACGAATACAGAGGGAAGCAGCGTACTGGTAGATTTCAAAATGATATGGCCAACAGATATAATATTTCTAAATTCCTCCGTCCAGGTTCAATATAATGTGAACAATTCTTGTCTGTTGTGTCCCTCTCTGATGTCTGAACTACAGCCTACCAGAGTGTGCTGACATCCACTGGCCGCAATACACAACTGCAGTAGAGCGGAAAAATGCATCTTCACTGTCGCTGTTGCAGAGACAGGTCAAACAGGAGTTAATGATTGGATATCGGCATTACATTCCATAGAGAAATCAATATTAATGTACTTTTAAATGCAGTCAGTATGACTTCGAATTTGCTATTACCTGGAGCAGTTGAGTCGACTAGCACAGATGTACGAAAGGAAAATCTCGGTAATGAGACGATGGAGAATGAATTTCAGAGATAAGCAGATGATGTTACGTTGAAGATTTTTAGTAGAGAATAGTGTGGAATCCTGTACTAATTAGAACAAAAGGCCCTGTTTCAATTATGTACCTTCCAGATAGAATGTGTACAGATTTGCAAATTCTCTCAGAGAGATTCATAATGAATATCACACACATATGTCGCACCAGAGACAGAGCGATACAGAATGAGTCCAACACTCATACATCTCGAATCTTAGAATGGATACAACAAAGAGAGGGTGACCATTCGGCCCTTTGTCTCTATGCTGATCTGCACAAGAACAACTCAGCTCATCCCTTTCCCGTCCTTGTCTCATAACCCTGGAAATCCTTTCACTTCAGGTGCTGATTCCATTCCCCCTTGACAGCCCTGATTTGATGCTGCCTCTACCACCCTCTCAGGCAGTGCATCCCAGGTCCTAAATACTCTGCACATTAAAAGCCATCCTTCTCTCCTTAGGCAATGGGAGCAATATTTCTTCATCTACTCTTCTTAGACTGCACCCACAAACCCACCACCTCTACCAGGGTAGAAGCAGAGAGATTCTTTCCACTTAGAAAGGAAACAAGAACTTTAGGACACCCTCAAAATAAGGGGGAGTCAGTTTAGGACAGAGTTGAGGAGGAACTTCTCCTCTCGGGGGGTAGTGAATCTCTGGAATTCTCTGCCCATTGAAGCAGTGGAGGCTACCTCGTTAAATATGTTTAAGTCACAGGTAGATAGATTTCTGATCAATAAGGGAATTAACGGTTTTGGGGAGCAGGCGGGTAATGGAACTAAACCACTATCAGATCAGCCATGATCTTATTGAATGGCGGGGCAGGCTCGAGGGGCTAGGTGGCCTACTGCTGCTCCAATTTCACATGTTCTTATGTTCTTACCATCTCGAAGGACAGCGGCAATAGATACATGGGAACACCAGCACTGCAAGCTCCCCCTCAAGCCACTCACCATCCTGACTTGGAAATACATCGCGGCTCCTTCGCTGTCAGAGTGGCAAAATCCTGAAAGACTGTATGGCGAACAGCACTATGGCTGTACCGACACCTCATGGACTGCAGCAGTTCAAGAAAGCAGCAAACCATCACCTTCCGAATGTCAGTTGGGGATTGGCAATGAATGCTGGCCTCTTCAGTGATGCCCACCTCTCGAAATGAATAAAACAAATAAACACTCGCAACTACAACCAGAGACAGATAGATACAGAGCAAATCTCACTCACGTGCATGTTTGGATACAATCTGAATCCCCCAATCACATTCACTAACAGAGGGTAAAATGCAGTCGAAATTGGGCGATCGCTATCCAGTTGCAGTTTAACCAGAGTTTTATACAAGAATAGAGAACATCTTAACACAACGTGCAACATTTTAACCCAATATGGAACATTATGAGACCAGTTAATCATCTTTCTGCCGAACAGAAAACATCTTCGCGGCGACTATTTTCACACAACACGGAACACGTTTACAGAGTAGGGCATATATTAACAGAACATTTTTTAAAAGTACACAAGATGGATCATATTTATACAACCGGAAAGATATTGACAGCATCAGGGAACCATTTTACACAACAGCAGAAAGCACCTCTCAACAACAGAGAGCAGAGTTACACAGCAAGAAATATATTTACAAATATGTACTTGCAACCGAAAATTCCTTTAAAAATAGTGATCGATTTTCCAATTCCGTGTTTTCCCGGTTTCCCATCACCTTTGCCTGTCGTTACGTGTCCAGGCAATCTCTCTTACTGCTATTTTGTGTTTTTCTCTGTTTTATTCTCGGTTTGATGCAGTGGCTGAGCGTCCTGACGCTGGAACGTGTATTAAATGATACAGGAGCGAATCTCTGCCTGACTATATTGATAGGCAGCAGAAACGGACTTTACCGGAGCAGAGTGGCGCAGCGGAAGCGTGCTGGGCCCATAACCCTGAGGTCGATGGATCGAAACCATCCTCTGCTATTCCTATTGTCCACTGACAATGAACCGACTTGTGGCTTTTTCGTGCAGTCTGCAGACAGGTATTTACATCGGCTCCTCTTTTCTCCAAAATACCTCAATCTGCAGTGAATCAATTTTATATGCAAGAAAGCATACGAACGGGGAACATCTTAACAAAACATGCAACAATTTACTGACAGAAACATCTTCACGGAGAATCTTCTCAAACAACATGGAACACATTTGCAGAGCAGGGGCCATATTAACAGAATCGAAAAAAACATTTACACAACCGGAAACACAACAGGGGAGCATCTTACACAACAGCACAAATCATCTCTCAGCAACAATTGAGACAGTTACATGGGTAAGATGGGTCTGGAGGGTATGGGGCAAACACGGGTGATGGGGAATAGCTCGGTGGTAAAACACTGGGCGGCATGGACAGGTTGGGCCGATGGGGCTGTTTCCATGTTGTAAACCTCTATATCATAGAGCACAGCAGGAAAAACAGTGAAACACTTTGCACAACAACAGTGAACATCTTTGAACAGCAGGGAGCACAGTTACACAGCGGGAAATATATTTACAAACATATTTACAAGAGAAAACTCCTTTCAAACATCAGTGATCAATTCCGTGACTGTCGTTACACGTGAACAAACAACCTCTTTGGCTGCTTTTGTGTGTGTCTTTCTCTGACCCTTTATTCTTGGTGTAATGCAGTGGAATTGTGTAGCCAGACTGAGCCTCCTGACACTGGTGATGGTGTTAAACAAAAGTGTGGAAGTGAATATCTGACTGATTGCATTGAGAGGCAGCGGGGGTGGGGGGGGGGGGGGGTAGGGTGAGGGGGATGAGGAGAGGGGGGAGCGAGGAGTGGGAAGGAGGGAGGGGGACGGGGAGAAAGAGAGGGGAGAGGGGAGTTGAAGGGGGAGGGGGGAGAGGGAGGGGGAACGGAGAGATGGGAGGGGGAGGGGGAGCGGGAGGGGAAAGGGGGGAGGGAGCTGGGGAGAGGAGGGGGCGGGGGAGGGGGGAGGGCGAGGGGGGAGGAGGGGGAGGGAGTTGGAAGGGGAAGGGAAGGAGGGGGAACGGGGGAGGAGGGGGAGGGGAGGAGGGAGAAGGGGACAGGGATGGTGGGGAAGTGTGAGGGGGCGGAGACTGGGGAGTGGAGGCGGGGCGGGGGGCGGGGGGGGGGGGGGCGGGTGGAAGCGAAGATGGACTTTGTGTAGCAGAGTGGCGCAGCTGAAGAGTGCTGGGCCCATAACTCAGAGGCCGATGGATCGAAACCATCCTCTGTTACTTCCTCTTAACAATAATAACAAAACCACTTGACTACAATTCTGCAGCATTTATGTGGAATATGCAGGCAGGTATCTGCATTGGCTCGTCTTTTCTGTTATAAGCCTCAACCCAGTTTGATATGCACACAAGGTGTAGATACTGTGACCATGCACCAGGATATATTAGACAGACGTTATGGTGCACAGGGCACAATTTCAGAATTTATGGACAATGTGAAACTTGGAAGCATCGTGAACTGTGAGGAGCATAGTGTAAAACTTCAAAAAGGACATCGGCAAGTTGATGGAATGAGTGGACAAGTTACAGATGAAATTCAAAGCTGAGAATTGTGAAGTGATTCATTCTGGTAGGAAGATTATAGAGAGACAATGAAAAGTAAAGGGAAAACAGTTCCAAAGTATCTAATCAATTTGATTAGTGACGTTTCTCAGTCCTACAACTCTAAATGAGGTGCCAATAGTACAACTCTAAAATAACACCAAATTACTGCGGATGCTGTCATCTGAAACCAAAAGAGAAAATGTTGGAAAATCTCTGCCGGTCTGGCAGCATCTGTAAGGAGTGAAATGAGCTCGTGTTTCGAGTCCAGATGACCCTTTGACAAAGGGTTATCTGGATTGGTTTACTGCCAATTGGTAACTTCCTTAAAGTCAATAATAATCCATTCAAAATATCCGCATATGTATTTTACAATCATAATTCCTCATTTGAATGAAATTACTGCATCTCACAATACTTCGTGTTCGCTCATAAACGTATTTAAAAGTAATTTAACTGAATGCTGCGAGTTGTATCCATGCCTTAATGTCTACTGGTTTAAATATCTTACCACTCCATCAGGGGTTCCACTTACAGGTATTAAATGTCATGAGAAGTCTGGACAGAATGGATAGGGACAAACTGTTCCCACTTGTGGAATGATGATGAATGAGAGAGAACAGATTGAACATGATGAGCAAAGGAAGGAATAGGAAGACGAGGAAAACATTTTTCACACAGTGAGAGTTTAAAGTTTGGAATGCTCTGCTGGAAAGTGTGGTGGATACAGATTCAATTGAAACGTTCCAAAGGAATTAGATTGTTATCAGCCGCGTAACAGGGAGAAGGCGGAGATGTTCATTTTCTGCCATAACTCCTCACATAATTTCTCATTCATTATTCATCACTGAATCGAGTGTGAACTGTTCTCTTGTCGTTTCTAAACAAGTAGAAGTGCAGCACTGAATAAATTACAAGACAGTTGGTGGCCGAAGTCACTGGAGAGTTAAAAAAATTACAAATATGTGTCTGAAAGGACATGAGGATGGCACAGTGACGGAATTTGAAATAAAAACAGAAAATGCAAGAAACCTCATGCAGGTCTCGCAGCATCTATCGGGGGAGAAACAGAGTTAATGCTTTCGGTATCTGTGACTCTTCTTCAGAGTTGAGGAGAGTTTGAAATGTGACGGATTTCAAATGTTCTGGAGAATTCGGAGCACAATCTGGATTGTTCATTCAAGCAATTACAAAGGCAAATGGCATGTTTGGTTTTTTGCACGTGAATTGGAGGAGATGAAGAAAAGTGTCTTGCTACAATTGTACAGGAATTTATGGAGACCACATCTGCAATGCTGTGTGCAGCTGTGGTATCCACATTTGAGAAAAGATAAGCTTGCATTAGAGGCGGTACAGAGAAGGTTCACGAGATTACCCCCCGGAATGAGGTGGTTGTTCCATGTTGAGAGGCCGAGTGAATTATTCTGAGAGACCTTAGAGCTCAGAACAATGTGTAGATTCTGAGTGAATGATTCCATTGCTGTCCTCTGGGCAGACGAGTGGCAGATGAAGTAAAAGTAAAGAAAAGTAAAGTTAAAGTAAAGTTTATTAGTCACATGTAAGGCTCAAATTAACACTGCAATGACGTTACTGTGAAATTCCCCAATTTGCCACAGTCGGGCACCTGTGCGAGTCAATCACCTAACTAGATGATGTTCAATGCACAGAAGTGTGAGTCGATTCGTTTTGAGAGTGTGGAGAAATAAATGGAGAAACACTTAAGGAAATGCAGGAAAAAGGGATCTCGGTTTCTCAGTACAAAAGTCATTAAAGGTGAGAGTTCAGTTGTTTCTAATCATAGAAACCCTGCAGTACAGAAAGAGGCCATTCGGCCCATCGAGGCTGCACCGACCACAATCCCAACCCCCATATCCCACCCGCAAATCTACGCGTCCCAGGACACTCAGGGGCAATTTTAGCATGGCCAATCAACCTAACCCGCACATCTTTGGACTGTGGGAGAAAACCGGAGCCAACCCACGCAGAGACGAGGAGAATGTGCAAACTCCACACAGATAGTGACCCAAGCCGGGAATCGAACCCAGGTCCCTGGAGCTGTGAAGCAGCAGTGCTCACCACTGTGCTCACCACTGTGCTACCGTGCCACGGGGCATGTTGAGAGAGCAGGCATGTTGAGAGAGCAGGTAATAAAGCAAATTACAGCCTATGTTTTATTGGAGGATTGAATACATGAATAAGAAGATCATGTTGAGATTTTAAATACACTAGATAGGCCTCACCTGGAGCACTGAGTCCAGTGCTGGGCACCACACTTGAAGAAGTTTGGAGAGAGTGCAAAGGATATTCACATGAATGATTCTATTGACAAAGATTTGTAGCAATGAAGATCGATTCAGAAGTTGGGTATTTTTCCTTACAGAAAGAAGCCGGTGAGGACGTGTAGAGGGACAGGTAGCATTGAGGAAGCCAGTGTGCTGCAGAAGGATTTGGATAGGCTGGGAGAGTGGGCAGAGTAATGGCAGAAGGAAAACAATGTGGAAAAGTGTGAGGTTATGCACTTTGGAAGGAGGAATGGAGGCACAGATTACTTTAAAACTCAGAAGCACAAAGGGACTTGGGAGTCCTTGTTCAAGATTCTCTTCAGGTAAACGTGTAGTTTCAGTCGGCAGTTAGGAAGGGAAATGCAATGGCGAGAGGGTTAGAATACAAGAGCACGGATGTACTTCTGAGGCTGGCAAAAGCTCTGGTCAGACATCGTTTGGAGTATTGTGAGCAGTTTGGGCACCGTATCGAAGGAAGGATGTGCTGGCCTTGGAAAAGGTCCAGGGGAGGTTCACAAGAATGATCCATGGAATGAAGAGCTTGTTGTATGAAGAACGGTTGAGGACTCTGGGTCTCTACTCGTTGGAGTTTACAAGGATGAGGGGGGATCTTATTGAAACTTAAAGGATACTGGGCGGCCTGGAGAGCGTGGACACAGAGAGGATGTTTCCACTTGTCGGAAAAACTCGAACCAGAGCACAACCTCAGACTAAAGGAACGTTCCTTTAAAACAGAGATGAGGAGGAATTTCTTCAGCCAGAGAGTGGCGAATCTATGGAAATCTTTGCTGCAAAAGGCTGTGGAGGTCAGGTCGTTGAGTGTATCTAAGACAGAGATAGATAGACTCTTGATTAATAAGGGGATCAAGGGTTATGGGGAAAAGACAGGAGAATGGGAATGAGAAAAATGGCGGAACAGATTCGATGGGCTGAGTGGCCTAAATCTGCTCCTATGTCTTTTGGTTTTATGAAAGAGAAATAAGAGTGGCTTTCGCACTGCTGTTGCAGAATGACAGGGACCTGGTCTCAATTCAGGCCTTGGGTGACTGTACATATTTTTCTCATTTTCTCTATGTCCACGTGGCTTTCCTCCAGGTGCTCTGGTTTCCCCCCACACTCCATTGATAGGGTAACTGGATTTACCCTGCTAAATTTACCCTTATGTCGCCCAGAATGTTTAGATTAGGAGGATTAACAGGATAAATATGTGAGGTTGCGTGGATAGGTCAGAGAATCAGTGCAGATTCAATGGGCCGAATGGCCCCCTTTTGCAATGCAGGGATTCAATGATAGAGGTTTTTATGTTCCAGTCAAGCGTTCATCAAGAGCCAGAGGAAAATTTTCAAAATAAGTGTCAAAATTGCACAGATTCAGTGCCTAATGTACACATCTTTGGAAACCAAAGGAACATTTAACATGGCCAATCCACCTAACCTGCACATCTTTGAATCACGGGAGTCTACCAGAGCACCCAGAGGAAACCCACGGGGTAGAATGTGCAAAATTTGCACAGTCAGCAAAGGCCAGGAGCAAACCCGGGTCTCTGGGGCTGTGAGGCAGGAGTGCTAACCACTGTGCCACTCAAAATTATTTCCAGTCTCTTCGCAAATTTCCCGTGTCATATCCTTCAGTACCCTTGGATGGTCAAACGAAATTTAAATCTGGCGATCGTTTCTTCTCGTGTTCTGCAGTGACATATTCACTGCAATGATTTCTCATGAGCTCAAACCTGCTCCCGATTTAATAAACGATCGCTGGGCATGTCCGGGTTTTAAACCCGGAACCACTGGCATACTAATATTACCCTAACCGAGAATCATACCCCTCGACCAACGAGCCAACTGCCAATGCTCTGGACGATAGCAAATTGCAAATGCTGCCGACTGAATGATAATTTAATATTGATTTCTATAGTGGATTTAATGATTAAAGTACGAGGTCTACCCAATCACACCCCATTATTAATTATTCATATTGACCTCTTCCTGGAACACCCTCACTTGATGTGAACGTCTTCCCTCTGTTGATGTTCTGAGTTGCGGCCAGTAGATGTCAGCACACCCAGGTAGAGCGAAGCTCACAGACCAGAGAGGGATAAATAAACAAGAATTGTTCAGACTATCGGGAAGTTTTACCAATATTAATGTTGGACGTGGTTTTTTATGATAGTTATTTTGTAACAAGCAGTTGTTATCGTTGTCTGTCTCTTGATTCGAGGATGACACCCAGTCAGGGCCGTGAATTACTGCCATGGGTCTTCAAGTGAGTGAACAGGCCCATTCTCGGCCCACAGAGCTTTCTTCTCTGTTACTTTCTTCTCTCCCGCCATTCTGCCTCATAAAAGCGTGCTGTAGATTGAGGGATATGTTTTGGCCATTTTCAACGATGAGTAACAAACTCCTCCCAGTCACCAGCATGAATGCTGCCTCGCTTCAATCTGGAGGATGTCGGGGAAGCATTACTGACGGAATTTCTCTCACACTCTAGGATTCGCTGATATGCTGGTCGCATGTACATCATTGTGCTAAAGCCACAAACCATCAATGAGATGTATGAGAGAGTGAGATACATTTTTATCTGCCCTTCTCTGGCCTATTGTGTCGAAATGAAATTTTTCAAAATCTTTCACTAATTTACAGCCCAGCATCAGGCCTCCCTCATCGTTGTTATTGCAGGAGAAGAAACATCCAGTTTCTCAATCCGTTACCAGGCCATTCTCTTTTTATGGGTTGTTGGTGTCTCCTGCTGGACCAGCATTTGTTGCCTTTCCCTAATTGTCCATCAACTGAGAGTGGCTTGTTCGGCCATTTCAGAGGGCAGGTAAGAGTCACCCTCATTGCTCCGGGTCTGCAGTCACATGGAGGGAGACTTCTTGATCTAAAGTGCATTGGTGAACTAGATGAGGTTTTACAACAATCGGCGGCAGTTTCAAGGCCGCCATCACTGATACTAGCTTTTAATTCCAGATTGATTTAATCAATGAATTAAATTTCACCAGTGGTGGGATTTACTCCGTCTTCCCACGCCTCTGGATTACCAGCCCAGTGACATGACCTTTCATCGCTGTAAACAGAAACAGTTCATTCAGCTCATTATTAAACCCCTTCCTGAGGAGATTAGAATTCCCTCCACATAATTCGATTCAACCATTTGCTGCAAAGCCTGTTGCTCCATTCGGGAGCATCAATCATTTATTAAGATCTCAAAGATAAGATTGATTTCTGGGGAGGAGAATAAAATAATGAGATTAGAAAATTGAATGAAGAAAACAACAAGGAAGTGCATTCTGAGAAAGCACCCTGCAATGTTTGCAAGAAAATGCAGAGCTTTCAGCTGAAGAAGGACATCTCGTTTTTTCCGGAACCTTGACCTGATTTCTCCCTAAAACGCCCGCGACAGGACTCGAACCTGCAATTTTCTGATAGCATCATCACTATGATGACCGAAGTAAGACGCCTTATCCATTAGGCCACGCGGCCTACAGATGCAAGTTTATACAGAATGTCAGTACCATGTGAATACCTACCGTGGTTATATATATTGTCAGTTCTATTTTTGGACGCTTCGCTGATTCCCAGATGCCACAAATTGAAGGGGAATCCCCAGCGTTTGTAACCGGCAGAAAACTGAATTTCATTACTAACATTCTTGGCTGCCTGTCTGTGTGGAGGTTGCACGTTCTCCCCGTGTGCGTGGGTTTCCTTCGGGTGTTCCGGTTTACTGGCATCTCCAATGGTGTGCAGATTAGGTGGATTGGCCAGGCTGAATTGACCCTTATTGTCAGGGGGATTAGCAGTGTAATTACGTGTGATTGCAGGGAGGGATTCTCTGTCGGAGAGTCGGTGCAGAATGTCTGGGCCGAATGGCCTCCTTCCGCGCTGTTGGGATCCTCTGCCTCCAAGACATCCTGTCTTAAATCTTCACTGCCTGTCCCTGAATCCTTCTGCTCGCAGCTAATGCAGCAACTTGGCCTGTGTTCAATGTATTATGCTCTTTTACACGTCTCTTACATCACCACTCAATCCCGTCAGCTGCAAAGAGAGAAAATCCGAATTATCCAGCCAAACCTTTGAGCTAAAATCCATCATCGCTGGATCCAAAGCAGTAAATCTCCTAAGGACACACACACTTTCTAAAGTGTCGTTACCGGGTGTGGGTGCAATCCTAAAACAGCTGCAGTTAAGCTGAGCTTTATTAAGATTGAGCATAACTTCCCATTTTTTATACTCAATGCCTCCATTTATGAAGTAAGAAGTCTCACAACACCAGGTTAAAGTCCAACAGATTTATTTGGTGTCTTACTTCTTACTGTGTTTACCGCAGTCCAACGCCGGCATTTCCACATCACGGCTTCCATTTACGAAACCAAACATCCAAACCGCCTTCCTGGCAGCTCTCCCAAATTCGCCTCTCTCCTTCGAAGATCTCTCTGAACCTCTGGTCACTCTGAGCCTGCACACTGCTCAGAACTGGACCATTCAGTTTCTATTGCCTCTCCCCATCCCTTCTGTCAAAATGCAGCACTGTCCCTGAGTGTGGGATTAATAATGTGTCTCTGTTGCAATATCAGTGAGAATCTCCAAGAGAATCTTTCTGGATAAAGCCGGAATTTACAAGGATTTCAGCCACTGAGACATTGTCTGGCCGTCTGTGTATCATCGCCCTAACTCACTCTGTCCATGTCTATCCCTCCACCCCCACTCGTTAACTGTATATGGAGGGCGGATCTTGTTGGTTAATGACTGAGTGCAAACCATCTGTATCTTCATCTGAACAAATAGAATTCAGCTTGTGAACGAGATCATAATTTCAACCAGTTCTGGGTTAATCCAGGCACAGGTCTGATTGGCTGCAGCGCCGCCCCCCCCTCCCCCCCACCCCCCGCCCTCCTAATCTGGGGAACAGACACTGTGAGCATCGCCGGCCTCAGAGGCTTTAATAGTCACTGAGCTGGGAAACTCCAATTATTCTCCCCGAATCCACAGCACAGAGCGAGAAGAGAGGAAAGCCTGTCCTCGGAGCTGTCAGTCTGAGACACAGTTTGACCTGTCAATGTGCAGAGGTGAACACTGTCAGCGAGAGTGTGTCAAAGGGGCGGCTGGGTTAGACTAATGTTACTGTGCTTGTGTGTCCGCTCTCAGCGCCTGGTTTCCCAGTCCTTCTGGTGTCAAATCACAAGATTCTCCTGTCATTGGATCGAGCTGCTCAGACCTGAAGAGAGAATTTAAGGGAACTTTTTGGTAGATTATAAGGTTCCAGTGGACAAACAAAGACTAAGTCAGCGCTCCACTGACAGAGCGCGATCAATGCAGCAAAGGAAGGGTTGAAATGGGAATTGCTGCCTTGAATTCAGATGGAATTTTACATAGAACATAGAACAGTACAGCACAGAACAGGCCCTTCGGCCCACGATGTTGTGCCGAGCTTTATCTGAAACCAAGATCAAGCTATCCCACTCCCTTTCATCCTGGTGTGCTCCATGTGCCTATCCAATAACCGCTTAAATGTTCCCAAAGTGTCTGACTCCACTATCACTGCAGGCAGTCCACTCCACACCCCAACCACTCTCTGCGTAAAGAACCTACCTCTGATATCCTTCCTGTATCTCCCACCACGAACCCTATAGTTATGCCCCCTTGTAATAGCTCCATCCACCCGAGGAAATAGTCTTTGAACGTTCACTCTATCTATCCCCTTCCTCATTTTATAAACCTCTATTAAGTCTCCCCTCAGCCTCCTCGGCTCCAGAGAGAACAGCCCTAGCTCCCTCAACCTTTCCTCATAAGACCTACCCTCCAAACTAGGCAGCATCCTGGTAAATCTCCTCTGCACTCTTTCCAGCGCTTCCACGTCCTTCTTATAGTGAGGTGACCAGAACTGCACACAATATTCCAAATGTGGTCTCACCAAGGTCCTGTACAGTTGCAGCATAACCCCACGGCTCTTAAACTCCAACCCCCTGTTAATAAAAGCTAACACACTATAGGCCTTCTTCACAGCTCTATCCACGTGAGTGGCAACCTTTAGAGATCTGTGGATATGGACCCCAAGATCTCTCTGTTCCTCCACAGTCTTCAGAACCCTACCTTTGACCCTGTAATCCACATTTAAATTAGTCCTACCAAAATGAATCACCTCACATTTATCAGGGTTAAACTCCATTTGCCATTTTGCAGCCCAGCTTTGCATTCTACCTATGTCTCTTTGCAGCCTACAACAGCCCTCCACCTCATCCACTACTCCACCAATCTTGGTGTCATCAGCATATTTACTGATCCACCCTTCAGCACCCTCCTCTAAGTCATTAATAAAAATCACAAAGAGCAGAGGACCAAGCACTGATCCCTGCGGCACTCCGCTAGCAACCTGCCTCCAATCCGAAAATTTTCCTCTGTCTTCGATTTGCACGACAGGAAACGTTCGTAATTCAGTAACAGAAATAAGTCAGTCTGAGAACCAAGAGTGTCTAATTTGAATTGCAGTGGGAGAGTTTGTGAGGCGAGAGAAACACTACTGGAGGATCCGGGAGCTGACAACAGCTTGCCTCTGCACCGTCCGCTCTCTTCCTTTAAGCTGCTCTGTGCTGCCACCACTGGTTACATTTCGGACCCAGTTCTGACTCTCACACACATTTTCCACACACTCTCGGATATCATTTTGTGCCAGAAATATATCTGATGCGTAAGCATGGCAATAGCTGCTTTCTCAATGAGCTGCCCAGCTCGGTTGGATCTGTCAGAAATTATTGGGAAATTTTAAAGCAACATCGATTTGGTTGCAGAATTCTCTGATATCTGAATATATTCCATCACGTTATCGCTTGTGTTTGGAGTCCTGGGCTGAGTGACCACTTAATTCATAGACATTTTGAAATTAATTCCAACATGAAATTTCCTGACGTCTTATGATTGTCTATAATCCTCTTTTACTAACGTTCCAATATGATTATTCTTCCAAATAATCCACATGTTCGTTCCATTCACAAACTGTTTTCAGCAGGAATACCTAACGCCCAGTAATGACCAGCTTGTAGCATGTTTTGAATTAACACGCTATTTTATCATCTAAGCAGCATTTTGAAATTCTCATTCATTCAATGTATTCTGATTAGGTGTATTTCTTATGTCTTGTGTATCATTACACAAGAATCTTTCTCTGAAATAAGACCTTGTTTTGTCCTTGTGCTGCTCTTTTTCTTTCTTCTCAAGTCATGATTTTTCTCATCGAAGTGACAGCACAGAAGCCATTCGGCCCATATTGTCGATGCCAGCACAGTTCCCGGTCTTTATAGAAAGAGCCCACAGTAAATTACAATTCAATATCATGGGCTGCCCTGGAGAAGCCAATTAAACATTTCCAATCTCGCTCATTGCGCAGAGTTTGAACCTTCGCGAGGAAACGATGGTTTTGAGTGCAACGCCTTAACCACTCGGCCAGCGCAGCTGCTTATCTCTCAAAATGATGTAATCACCTCAGCAATGTTCATGTTAACTTCATCAACCACCAGGATTGTGCAGTGAACAGTGTGTGAGCTGACATGTGTTCCTCTATTTTTATTTGGTGTCCTTCTGTTTGACTGAGAATTCATTTATTCAATTATTCTTCTATTTCAACGTTGTTTTCAGGATAAAGAAATTGAAACCGAATTCTCCGCCCGAAATAAATAAAATTAGAAGGGGAAGCGTATTTCTCGGCAATTGCCGCGTTCGAATTTTATTTTGTCCACAAAATATAGTCATAACTACATTGCCAATGCGATGACCGGGAATGGAACCTGGGACAACTGGTTGGAAGGCAGCTCTGCTCACCACTATACCACCATCGCTCGCTATGCTTGAGTGACTGTTATTTACATTTGTTATAATTACGGAACTGCCTTAGTTCCGATTTCCTCAGACACCAGGTGGTCCTGACGCACATTTTGTGAACTGAAATTGTTCACTCTTGTTTTCTGGACAGTTTAAGCCTACTTTGTAACATTGTACCTGCCTGGGAACTCATTGAATAGTTATGAGGCCTGTTCTTTCAGTTAAAAAAGTCTCCAATCAAAGCACATTTAGATTCCAAGTAGAACGCCTGAACCACCCTGCAATCGGAGCTGTTTATTGGCCAGTCGATGCAACGACCTCAGTAACGTTCATATTGACTTCATCGGGATTATTGAGATCACAGTCAGGGAGGTCAACTGTGTTCGGTTCCCGTTACTTTATATCGTTGTCTCTGACTGAGAACTCATTCATTAACACAGAGACTTCTTCCTCTGTTTCAATATTTTTTTCTGCAGAGGGAATTTGAAGCGGAATTTTCCGTCCAAATAAATAATCCTTTTTGTTTCATTTCCGGCAAATGCTGCGTTTGAACTGTTCTTGACCACATGATTTGAAACGCAAGGGGCCGTGGATAAGGACCTAAATAAATGACCAGTGCTATGGCCGGGAACCGAATCCGGGCTAACTGCTTCGAAGACAGCCATGCTCATCACGACATCACCAGCGCTTGCTCTGCTCAAGTGATTGTTATTTTCATTAGTTATAATTACGGAATTACTTTCGCTGCTCACGAAGGTGTGTCCATAACACAATTTGTAAACTAATCTTGGCTGTCGCGTTTTTCTGCACAGTTTAACCCCCCTTTTCACTGTTGTTTCTGACTGAGAACTCATTGAATAGCATTGAGGCCTATTCTTTCATTGCAACAAGGTTTACACAGGAAGCAAATCGAAGAAATATTTCCATTAATAACTCATGAATAATGAGAATCTTGAGTGAATTTCATTTGAGGTGTCCTGTTCTGTTCTGTTCTGACCTGCGATATCTAATTAAATAAGTCACCAATGTGATGGCCAGGAACCTTGATCGAATGCTCACACAGTCACCACCATCGCCCACTTGACTCTTGGAGCTGCTGCTGCCCACAGAGGTGGCCAAGCAAGAGGCACAGATGTTGACAAACTGCACCCGCTCCAAGTAGATTAACAAAATTACTGAACAAAAAAAGAACTATGACAGTCTCTCTGAAAGCATTGCACCAACACCTCTTAAAGAATCAATTTGCTGTAACTAATTCAATATGAACCTATTCAATGTCAGCCCTATTCCTTGCCAGTCCTCAAACAGGCATTGACTGGTTAGAAGTTTTAATCTTATCCGAGAACAGTTGGAGAAATTCCCAAAGAAGTGAAACTGTCGCCCTGAACTTCATAGAATCCCTACAGTCCAGAAGGAGGCCATTCGGCTCATTCGGCTGATCGAGCCGGCGCCATCAGCAATCCCATGCAGGCCCGTAACCCCACATATTTAACATGCTAATGCTCGTGACAGTAAGGGGCAATTGAACATGACCATTCCACCGAACCCGGCACTAATTTTCATGGCGGAACGTCCGATTCTGGAAAGATAAAATCCGCAACTGGTGCCTCAAATCAAGCTGGAGCCTGTTTTGGAGCTTCTGAAACCACATGTTCTCCTGGTGGCAAACTCCTGCCCAAAGCTGGTGTCCTGATTTGAATCGATTGCCAGCTCGAGTTTCTCATTTGGATGAGGAATATGGAATGGTGCTGGATTATTCACCCCAAATACCCGCAGAACTCGGTCGAAACTTCACGTTTGTTCGCAAACCTCAATATCAACCATCAGTTCACCCTCAATCAGTGGGTCAATACGAAGACGGGATTGGAACCCACGCGTGCAGAGCACAATGGATTAGCAGTCCATCGCCTTAACCACTCGGCCACCTCGTCATGCGTCTCCACTCCCCCAAACCAGCTCTTGTGCTCTTAACACCCGCAACAAGAGGACATTTCTCCCGCAGGACAATGTTGTGTTCCTGCTCTCTCATGAATCTCGGTTCGTTGTAACTCTTCCATTCGATGTAAATCCATAGAAAGTAAAGAGGGAGACAGTTAATTTATCAGGTCCCTCCAGGTCAGAAGGTTGCGTGTTTAATTCACGTCAGGCTCCTGGAGGATTTCTGCAGTTGGTCTTTGGATTCTGCATCCGGGGAAAGTTGATTGTTTGCAAATGTTCGCGAAATGATACATTTCAAAATTATGATGAAATGATATTTTAGGGATACCTCCGGTTTCCACGAGCAGGTCATATTTTTGCTGTTTGTAAATTTAAAGCAACGTCCACGGTCCGAGATGATTCAGCGGACATCTCAGGGGAGAGCTGACTTCTGGTGATTTAACCGGAGGATTCACATCTCAGGCGGGGAGCAAGGCTGAGAAGGCGGGGCCTGTATCAATAATCTCAACCGATACGGGAAATGATCGGGAGCTGTTGGCTGAATCTGCTGCACAGCCAACTGAACTAAACCTGGGACAAATGCGCTGTGCCACCCACGGTAACACAAATCAACATGACGAAGCAAATTTGCTGCCGAGAAAATCCAGATTTGCTCTTGGACGGCAGCCGAATATGCCTTTTTGATGCGAGTGAAAACACGATAGCAAAGAGTTGTTTCGATCCATCTATCTCTGGGTTACGGGCCGCTTCCGCTGCGACACTCTGCTCCGAAACATAATCGCGTCCTGCCTATGACTGTTGCGCGGCAGTCCGACAACTATTGTTTTAAAACAACAACCTCCGTGGTGGGAAGCACACCCTGGCTGGACAATAACACATGACATCACCTCGAGTGTAACAGATAGAGAAAGACACACAGAAAAGCAGTAAGAGACTATCAGGATACACACACAATAGTTCGAGAGTCACCTCAAATATCTTGACTATTTATTGACGTGATCCAGGTACTTTCATCATCTTGCAGTAAAAAAACATTTAGTTTGCAATAAATCCAATTCTCCAAGTTCTACAAACATAGCGTTCCATTGTTTTCTCAGGGAATTTCGAACAGAGTCAAATCGCCTTAGAATCACACCATCCCGACAGTGGTGAAGGAGACCATTCTGCCCATCGAGTCTGTCCCGACTCTCCGACAGAGAATCGCACACAGGACCTATTCCCGCAGAGCCACTCATCCACCCCGCTAATCTACCTATACAAACACCTTGGTGACCAAGGGGCAATCCAGCATGGCCAAATCCACCCAACCTGCTCATCTTTGGACTGTGGGAGGAAACCGGAGCACCTGGTTTCCTGAGATAACTTGCCTGGATGAATGCAGTTTGAACAGCACTGCAAAAACTTGGCACCATCCAGGACAAAACATCCCACTTCATTCGCTTCCCATGCATAAAGCTTCACTCCCTCCACTCCCGACACAAAATGGCAGCAGTTTGCGCCATCTACAAGATGCACTGCAGCAACACAGCAAGGCTCCTTTGCCAGCACCTTCCAAACCCACGACCACGACAGCCTAGAAGGACAAGCGCAGCAGACACATCAGAATAACACCACCAGGTTGCAGGGCACTGATATTTATTTATTGATTGTAGTTATTTATAAGTTGTTGTTGTTGCACGTGTGTGTTGTTTAATCTTCGTGATCTTCAAAAGAAGCGAAATATCTAATTGAAAAAGATGCTACTATTTCTAACCCAACCAGCGAACGTCGGGTCAAACTTTAAGAAAGCCCCCGGGGTTTGCGATTTATTTTTGAGTCAGTGGTTTCCCTGGGAGCCAATAAACAGAAGCAGCATGGAGAGATGGCAGAGCAGGAAATGTCGGTGCCGAAGCTGAATCACATCAACGGAGCAGCAACCTGCTTTCTACTAATCGGACCCCAAGTCCGATTCTGGTGGGACTGAAACCCACAACCTTTGAATGGCTGACTTGCCATTATTTAACGCGCTACCCAAAGCGCCACAGAGCCACATGCTGGAAGTTTGCTTTACTTGTCCATATATGGATTTTTGACAATGTGGAAAGTTCAACAATCTCGTAGTTAAAAAGTCAAGGACTGTGAAGAGGGACTTTATTGATTGCAAGTCATGTTGCTACATCTTATGTCTGTTAAAACAGCTGTGGGAATACAGACCATTTTGTCCTTTGTACATGAAATCTGTCCATCACAGAATGATCCTCCCTCTTTCTCTTCCTTATTCTCGTGGACAGCTCGGAGTGTAATCTCACAGGCTTGATAGTCGGGGGCACATTCTACTCTATCTGTCACAGCGCTGATCAGAATCTGTTCCCTGTTCCAGTTAAACACCTGCACAGAACACAACGCAAAGCTGGAAGCTGGAAACCAGAATCAAAAACCGAAAATGCTGGATATGCTCAGCAGGTGATGGATGAATGGAGATTCCTGTAAAAGAGACCTTGGGGTACAGGTTCATAGCTCCTTGAAAGTGGAGTCACAGGTGGACAGAGTGGTGAAGAAGGCATTCGGCATGCTTGGTTTCATTGGTCAGAACATTGAATTCAGGAGTTGGGACGTCTTGTTGAAGTTGTACAAGACATTGGTAAGGCCACACTTGGAATACTGTATACAGTTCTGGTCACCCTATTATACAAAGGATATTATTAAACTAGAAAGAGTGCAAAAAAGATTTACTAGGATGCTATCAGGACTTGATGGTTTGAGTTATAAGGAGAGGCAGGATAGACTGGCACTTTTGTCTCTGGACTGTCAAAGGCTGAGGGGTGATCTTATAGAGGTCTATAAAATAACGAGGGGCATAGATCAGCTAGATAGTCAATATATTTTCCCAAAGGTAGGGGAATCTAAAACTAGAGGGCATCGCTGTAAGGTGAGAGGGGGAGATACAAAAGGGTCCAGAGGGGCAATTTCCTTCACACAGAGGGTGGTGAGTGTCTGGAACAAGCTGCCAGATGCAGTAGTGGAGGCGGGTACAAATTTGTCTTTTAAAAAGCATTTAGAGAGTTACATGGGTAAGATGGGGATAGCGGGATATGGGCCAAATGCGGACAATTGGGAGTAGCTTTGGCGTTTTGAAAAAAAGGCGGCATGGACAAGTTGTCCGAGGGCCTGTTTTCATGCTGTAAACCGCTATGACTATATGACAAGCCGCTGAAGCACAGCACAGTTGCACAGTTTAAAGTTTCCTTTCATCCACAATAGATATTCCATTCTAGTATTTTGAACAATTCAAATTGAAAATGTGCATTGTTATTCTCGTCGCCACAGCCTGAAAACAACTCCAGGCATTGATCTCTCCCTTGGATTTTAAATTTGTAAATCCATTCTCTATCTTTTAAAGCTACTATTGAAACTGTATCCATCACCCGCTCATTTCCTTGTGAATGAGCAGGAGAATTGAAGATATATTTGGATAATTTTCCTTTGACTACATTTGTACAGAAGCATCAAGGTCAAGGAGGGAACCACACACAGCACTTCATGAAATTCACCCACTAAAAGGTGACAGTGTTTAATCAAGGGATGGTTCTATTTGTTCATTTATTATTAATGGAGAATATAAAAGTTGGAACAGTGTGCAATCTGGGCATTGTAACTGAGCAAAGTGAAACACAATGCGGACTGGGCAAGATAAGCCTAGCATGGGCAATGGACAGAGTGGAGGTGCGACGTTGGCTGGCTTGTGAGACGGCGCAGGGAGATGTTGCAAGGTGAAGGTACATCGGAAAATGGGAGTGTAAAATGTTGAATGATGAATGTGCAAGTAGAATGTGCAATGTAGACTGCAGGTTGGATATTCAATGGGTTCTGTGATGGGTGAATAGACTGTGGAATCTTGGCATGGTAAAGGTGCAATGGGGATTAGGACGGGTAAAGGTGTATCCTTTATTTTATATCACCTCTCCTCGATCTTCGGACCAAAATGCATCACTTCACACTTCCTTACATTAATTAAATTGTATCTGTCACGTGTCTGCCCATTCCACCAGACTGTCTATATCTTCTTGCAGATTATCAATATCCTCCTCACTAAAAATCATAATATTTTCAAATTTTGCACCACTGACAAATTTTGAGATCGAAACCTAAGCACCCAGATATAGGTCAGTAATATATATCAAGAAAAGCAAATTTTTCTCTATATAATATCCCCAATCAGAAATAGGTAAAACCTTCTGAAAAATATGCTTTAATAGGTTTGCACTAATAATTAAACTGTTGCTGAATGAAATTCTAACTAAGCTAATGATTCAAATGCCATTTGGTTCCAAATAAAATGCCAACCGGCACTAATACATTCAATTATAAGCATAGCCTTGCTCATTTATCAGGATTTCAATGACGAATACAGAGGGAAGCAGCGTACTGGTAGATTTCAAAATGAAATGGCCAAAAGATTTAGTATTTCTAAATTCCGCAGTCCTCGGTTCAATTTGACGTGAACAATTCTTGTCTGTTGTGTCCCTCTCTGATGTCTGAACTTCAGCCTACCAGAGTGTGCTGACATCCACTGGCCGCAATACAGAACTGCAGTAGAGTGGAAAAATGCATCTTAACTGTCGCTGTTGCAGAGACAGATCAAACAGGAGTTAATGATTGGATATCGGCATTACATTCCATAGAGAAATCAATATTAATGTACTTTTAAATGCAGTCAGTATAACTTCGAATTTGCTATTACCTGGAGCAGTTGAGTCGACTAGCACAGATGTACGAAAGGAAAATCTCGGTAATGAGACGATGGAGAATGAATTTCAGAGATAAGCAGATGATGTTACGTTGAAGATTTTTAGTAGAGGATAGTGTGGAATCATGTACTAATTAGAACAAAAGGCCCTGTTTCAATTATGTACCTTTCAGATAGAATGTGTACAGATTTGCAAAGTCTCTCAGAGAGATTCATAATGAACATCATACACATATGTCGCACCAGAGACAGAGCGATACAGAATGAGTCCAACACTCATACATCTCGATTCTTAGAATGGATACAGCAAAGAGAGGGAGACCATTCGGCCCTTTGTCTCTATGCTGGTCTGTACAAGAACAACTCAGCTCAACCCTTTCCCGTCCTTGTCTCATAACCATGGAAATCCTTTCACTTCAGGTGCTGATTCCATTCCCCCTTGACAGCCCTGATTTGATGCTCCCTCTGCCACCCTCTCAGGCAGTGCATCCCAGGTCCTAAACACTCTGCACATTAAAAGCCATCCTTCTCTCCTCAGGAAATGGGAGCAATATTTCTTCATCTACTCTTCTTTGACTGCACCCACAAGCCCACCACCTCTACCAGGGTAGAGGCAGAGAGATTCTTTCCACTTTGAAAGGAAACAAGAACTTGAGGACACAGCCTCAAAATAAGGGGGAGTCAGTTTAGGACAGACTTGAGGAGGAACTTCTCCTCTCGGAGGGTAGTGAATCTCTGGAATTCTCTGCCCAATGAAGCAGTGGAGGCTACCTCGTTAAATATGTTTAAGTCACAGGTATATAGATTTCTGATCAATAAGGGAATTAACGGTTTTGGGGAGCGAGCGGGTAAGTGGAACTAAACCACTATCAGATCAGCCATGATCTTATTGAATGGCGGGGCAGGCTCGAGGGGCTAGATGGCCTACTCCTCCGCCAATTTCTTATGTTCTTATGCTCTTACCATCTCGAAGGACAGCGGCAATAGATACATGGGAACACCAGCACTGCAAGCTCCCCCTCAAGCCACTCACCATCCTGACTTGGAAATACATCGCGGCTCTTTCGCTGTCAGAGTGGCAAAATCCTGAAAGACTGTATGGCGAACGTCACTGTGGCTGTACCGACACCTCATGGACTGCAGCCGTTCAAGAAAGCAGCAAACCATCACCTTCCGAATGTCAGTTGGGGATTGGCAATGAATGCTGGCCTCTTCAATGACGCCCACCTCTCGAAATGAATAAAACAAATAAACACTCGCAACTACAACCGGAGACAGATAGATACAGAACAAATCTCACTCACGTGCATGTTTGGATACAATCTGAATCCCCCAATCACATTCACTAACAGAGGGTAAAATGCAGTCGAAATTGGGCGATCGTTATCCAGTTGCAGTTTAACCAGAGTTTTATACAAGAATAGAGAACATCTTAACACAACGTGCAACATTTTAACCCAATATGGAACATTATGAGACCAGTTAATCATCTTTCTGCCGAACAGAAAACATCTTCACGGAAAATATTTTCACACAACACGGAACACGTTTACAGAGCAGGGCATGTATTAACAGAACATTTTTTAAAAGTACACAAGATGGATCATATTTATACAACCGGAAAGATATTGACAGCATCAGGGAACCATTTTACACAACAGCAGAAAGCACCTCTCAACAACAGAGAGCAGAGTTACACAGCAGGAAATATATTTACAAATATGGACTTGCAACCGAAAATTCCTTTAAAAATAGAGATCGATTTTCCAATTCCGTGCTTTGCCGGTTTCCCATCACCTTTGCCTGTCGTTACGTGTCCAGGCAATCTCTCTGACTGCTATTGTGTGTTTTTCTCGGTATTATTTTCGGTTTGATGCAGTGGCTGAGCGTCCTGACACTGGAACGTGTATTAAATGATACAGGAGCGAAACTCTGCCTGACTATATTGATAGGCAGCAGCAAAGGCCCTTGCCGGAGCAGAGTGGCGCAGCGGAAGCGTGCTGGGCCCATAACCCAGAGGTCGATGGATCGAAACCATCCTCTGCTACTCCTATTATTACTGAAAATGAAACGACTTGTGGCTTATACGTGGAGTCGGCAGACAGGTATTTACATCAGCTTCTCTTTTCTCCAAAAAACCTCAATCTGCAGTGAATCAATTTTATATGCAAGAAAGCATACGAACGGGGAACATCTTAACACAACATGCAACAATTTACTGACAGAAACATCTTCACGGAGAACCTTCTCAAACAACATGGAACACATTTGCAGAGCAGGGGCCATATTAACAGAATCGAAAAAAAAAACATTTACACAGCCGGAAACACAACAGCGGAGCATCTTACACAACAGCAGAAATCATCTCTCAACAACAATTGAGACAGTTACATGGGTAAGATGGGTCTGGCGCAAACACGGACGATTGGGAATCGCTCGGTGGTAAAAAACTGGGCTGTCTTGTCTGGAGACAATACACATCTTTTTAGCCTGTCTTGATGCTCTCTCCACTCCCATTGTTTTGTTTCTTAAAGACTGGATTAGTTGTAAGTATTCGCATTCCAACCATTATTCATGTAAATTGAGTCTGTGTCTTTATAAGTTCTGTTTGTGAACAGAATTCCCACTCACCTGAAGAAGGGGCTCAGAGCCTCGAAAGCTTGTGTGGCTTTTGCTACCAAATAAACCTGTTGGACTTTAACCTGGTGTTGTTAAACTTCTTACTGAAAAAACTGGGCGGCATGGACAGGTTGGGCCGATGGGGCTGTTTCCATGTTGTTAACCTCTATATCATAGAGCACAGCAGGATAAACAGTGAAACACTTTGCACAACAACAGTGAACATCTTTGAACAGCAGAGAGCACAGTTACACAGCGGGAAATATATTTATAAACATATTTACAAGAGAAAACTCCATTCAAACATCAGTGATCAATTCCGTGACTGTCGTTACACGTGAACAAACAACCTCTTTGGCTGCTTTTGTGTGTGTCTTTCTCTGACCCTTTATTCTTGGTGTAATGCAGTGGAATTGTGTAGCCAGACTGAGCCTCCTGACACTGGTGATGGTGTTAAACAAAAGTGTGGAAGTGAATATCTGACTGATTGCATTGATAGGCAGCGGGGGTGGGGGGTAGGGTGAGGTGGAGGAGGAGAGGGGGGAGGGAGGAGTGGGAAGGAGGGAGGGGGGATGGGGAGAAAGAGAGGGGAGAGGGGAGTGGAAGGGGGAGGGGGAGGGGGGTTAGGGAGGGGGAGGGGGAGATGGGAGGGGGAGGGGGAGGGGGAGCGGGAGGGGAAAGGGGGGAGGGAGCAGGGGAGAGGAGGGGGCGGGGGAGGGGGGAGGGTGAGGGGGGAGGAGGGGAAGGCAGGTGGAGGGGAGGGGAAGGAGGGGGAACGGGGGAGGAGGGGGAGGGGAGGAGGGAGAAGGGGACAGGGGTCGTGGGGGAGGGGGGAGGGGGCGGAGACTGGGGAGCGGAGGCGGGCGGGGTGGGGGGCGGGTGGAAGCGAAGATGGACTTTCTGTAGCAGACTGGCGCAGCTGAAGAGTGCTTGGCCCATAGCTCAGAGGCCGATGGATCGAATCCATCCTCTGTTACTTCCTCTTAACAATAATAACAAAACCACTTGACTACAATTCTGCAGCATTTACGTGGAATATGCAGGCAGGTATCTGCATTGGCTCCTCTTTTCTGTTATAAGCCTCAACCCAGTTTGAAATGCACACAAGGTGTAGATACTGTGAACATGCACCAGGATATATTAGACAGAGGTAATGGTGCACAGGGCACAATTTCAGAATTTGTGGACAATGTGAAACTTGGAAGCATCGTGAACTGTGAGGAGCCTGGTGTAAAACTTCAAAAAGGACATCGGCAAGTTGACGGAATGCGTGGACAAGTTACAGATGAAATTCAAAGCTGAGAATTGTGAAGTGATTCATTCTGGTAGGAAGATTATAGAGAGTCAATGAAAAGCAAAAGGAAAACAGTTCCAAAGTATCGAATCCATTTCATTAGTAACGTTTCTCAGTCCTACAACTCTAAATGAGGTGCAACAGTACAACTCTAAAATAACACCAAATTACTGCGGATGCTGTCATCTGAAACCAAAAGAGAAAATGTTGGAAAATCTCTGCCGGTCTGGCAGCATCTGTAAGGAGTGAAATGAGCTAATGTTTCGAGTCCAGATGACCTTTTGACAAAGGGTTATCTGGATTGGTTTACTGCCAATTGGTAACTTCCTTAAAGTCAATAATAATCCATTCAAAATATCCGCATATGTATTTTACAATCATAATTACTCATTTGAATGAAATTACTGCATCTCACATTACTTCGTGTTAGCTCATAAACGTATTTAAAAGTCATTTAACTGAATGCTGCGAGTTGTATCCATGCCTTAATGTCTCCTGGTTTAAATATCTTACCACTCCATCAGGGGTTCCACTTACAGGTATTAAATGTCATGAGAAGTCTGGACAGAATGGATAGGGACAAACTGTTCCCACTTGTGGAATGATGAAGAATGAGAGAGAACAGATTGAACATGATGCGCAAAGGAAGGAATAGGAAGACGAGGAAAACATTTTTCACACAGTGAGAGTTTAAAGTTTGGAATACACTGCTGGAAAGTGCGGTGGATACAGATTCAATTGAAACGTTCCAAAGGAATTAGATTGTTATCTGCCGCGTTACAGGGAGAAGGCGGAGATGTTCATTTTCTGTCACAACTCCTCACATAATTTCTCATTCATCATTCATCACTGAATCGAGTGTGAACTGTTCTCTTGTCGTTTCTAAACAAGTAGAAGTGCAGCACTGATTAAATGACAAGACAGTTGGTGGCCTAAGTCACTGGAGAGTTAAAAAATTACAAATATGTGTCTGAAAGGAGATGAGGATGGCACAGTGACGGAATTTGACATAAAAACAGAAAATGCAAGAAACCTCATTCAGGTCTCGCAGCATCTATCGGGGGAGAAACAGAGTTAATGCTTTCGGTGTCTGTGACTCTTCTTCAGAGTTGAGGAGAGTTTGAAATGTGACGGATTTCAAATGTTCTGGAGAATTCGGAGCACAATCTGGATTATTCATTCAAGCAATTACAAAGGCAAATGGCATGTTTGGTTTTTTGCACGTGAATTGGAGGAGATGAAGAAAAGTGTCTTGCTACAATTGTACAGGAATTTATGGAGACCACATCTGCAATGCTGTGTGCAGCTGTGGTATCCACATTTGAGAAAAGATAAGCTTGCATTAGAGGCGGTACAGAGAAGGTTCACGAGATTACCCCCCGGAATGAGGTGGTTGTTCCATGTTGAGAGGCCGAGTGAATTATTCTGAGAGACCTTAGAGCTCAGAACAATGTGTAGATTCTGAGTGAATGATTCCATTGCTGTCCTCTGGGCAGACGAATGGCAGATGAAGTAAAAGTAAAGAAAAGTAAAGTTAAAGTAAAGTTTATTAGTCACATGTAAGGCTCACATTAACACTGCAATGAAGTTATTGTGAAATTCCCCAATTTGCCACAGTCGGGCACCTGGGCGAGTCAATCACCTAACTAGATGATGTTCAATGCACAGAAGTGTGAGTTGATTCATTTTGAGAGTGTGGAGAAATAAATGGAGAAACACTTAAGGAAATGCAGGAAAAAAGGGATCTCGGTTTCTCAGTAGAAAAGTCATTAAAGGTGGTTGGGCATGTTGAGAAAGCAGGTAATAAAGCAAATGACACCCTATGTTTTATTGGAAGATTGAATACATGAATAAGAAGATCATGTTGAGATTTTAAATACACTAGATAGGCCTCACCTGGAGCACTGAGTCCAGTGCTGGGCACCACACTTGAAGAAGTTTGGAGGGAGTGCAAAGGATATTCACATGAATGATTCTGTTGACAAAGATTTGTAGCAATGAAGATCGATTGAGAAGTTGGGTATTTTTCCTCACGGAAAGAAGTCTGTGAGGACCTGTAGAGGGAAACGTAATATTGAGGAAGCAGGTGTGCTGCAGAAGGATTTGGAAAGGCTGGGAGAGTGGGCAGAGAAATGGCAGAAGGAAAACAATGTGGGAAAGTGTGAGGTTACGCACTTTGGAAGGAGGAATGGAGGCACAGATTACTTTTTAAATTGTGAAATGCTTAGGAACTCAGAAGCACAAAGGGACTTGGGAGTCCTTGTTCAGGATTCTCTTAAGGTAAACGTGCAGGTTCAGTCGGCAGTTAGGAAGGGAAATGCAATGTCGAGAGGGGTGGAATACAAGAGCACGGATGTACTTCTGAGGCTGGCAAAGGTTCTGGTCAGACACCGTGTGGAGTATTGTGAGCAGTTTGGGCACCGTATCTAAGGAAGGATGTGCTGGCCTTGGAAAAGGTCCAGAGGAGGTTCACAAGAATGATCCATGGAACGAAGAGCTTGTTGTATGAAGAACGGTTGAGGACTCTGGGTCTGTATTCGTTGGAGTTTACAAGTATGAGGGGGGATCTTATTGAAACTTAAAGGATACTGGGGGGCCTGGAGAGAGTGGACACAGAGAGGATGTTTCCACTTGTAGGAAAAACTACAACCAGAGCACAACCTCAGACGAAAGGAACGTTCCTTTAAAACAGAGATGAGGAGAAATTTCTTCAGCCAGAGAGTGGCGAATCTATGGAAATCTTTGCTGCAAAAGGCTGTGGAGGTCAGGTCGTTGAGTGTATCTGAGACAGAGATAGATAGATTCTTGAGTAATAAGGGGATCAGGGGTTATGGGGAAAAGACAGCAGAATGGGAAAGAGAAAAATGGCGGAACAGATTCGATGGGCTGAGTGGCCTAATTCTGCTCCTATGTCTTATGGTCTTATGGAAGAGAAATAAGAGTGGCTTTCGCACTGCTGCTGCAGAATGACAGGGACCTGGACTCAATTCAGGCCTTGGGTGACTGTACGTATTTTACACATTTTCTCTATGTCCACGTAGCTTTCCTCTGTGTGCTCTGGTTTCACCCCACACTCCATTGATAGGGTAAGTGGATTTACCATGCTAAATTTACCCTTATGTCTCCCAGAATGTTTAGATTAGGAGGATTAACAGGATAAATATGTGAGGTTGCATGGATAGATCAGAGAATCAGCGCAGACTCAATGGGCCGAATGGCCACCTTTTGCAATGGAGGGATTCAATGATAGAGTTTTTTATGTTCCAGTCAAGCGTTCATCAAGAACCAGGGGGAAAATTTCAAAATAAGTGTCAAAATTGCACAGTTTCAGTTCCTAATGTATACATCTTTGGAAACTAAAGGAACATTTAACATGGCCAATCCACCTAAGCTGCACATCTTTGAATCGTGGGAGTCAACCAGAGCACCCAGAGGAAACCCACGGGGGAGAATGTGCAAAATTTGCACAGTCAGCAAAGGCCAGGAGCAAACCCGGGTCTCTGGGGCTGTGAGGCAGGAGAGTGGGATTAGGTAGCGTGCAATTTCAATAAGGCAGTGTAGACTTGATGGACCAAATGGGCTGTTACGGCATTGTAAAGATTCTGTGGTTTGGAATCTAAAACATGATCCTATTGAATGGAGCAGCAGGCTTGAGGGGCCAAGTGGTCCACTTCTGATCCGATTTATTGTGCTGCTGTGTCCAGAAAGCTGCTAATTGATTTCTCATCATTAAATCAGAATTTACTCCAGATACCGTTAATGCATCAACCCTGTGCTCAGTGACAAACACTGACTCGTGGTTAAGCAATGTCTCAATTTTAATATTCTTATCCGTGTTTCCAAAACCCTCCATGTCCTCAGCTCTTCCTCCCTTTCATCACCTCCAGCATAACAATCCTCTGAGATATCTGAGCTCCACTGATTCTGCCCTCATGGTAAGAAGTCTCACAACATCAGGTTAAAGTCCAACATGTTTATTTGGTCGCCAAAGCCACGAGCTTTCGGAGCGCTGCTCCTTCATCACGTTACCTGACTTACCTGATGGGGGAACAGCGCTCTGAAAGCTAGTGGCTTTTGCGACCAAATAAAACTGTTGGACTTTAACCTGGTGTTGTCAGACTTCTTACTTGGTTCACTCCACCAGTGATATTCGTACTTTCAGCTCTCTGGGTTTCAGCTCTGGAATACCCTCTCTAATAGCCCCTGGCTTTCAGCTTGCTTTCCTCTCGTTCATTTCTGTCGCCTTTTCCCTTCATTTCTTTCCTCCTTCCTTTCCCGCGGGTTTCAGCTTTTGCATCCTCTGACTTTCCGCAATCCTTTTGCCGCTTTAACTGCCATCAACAAATTATAATTGTACAACTATAATTGTGTGAGCGGTTCCACTTTAAGGATTCTTTCCGCCTCCAGCTCTTTGATTTCTCATTGGTTTCAGCTCCGGATCGAATTGAATGACGCAATGACGCTGGGCTGGGAGTGACGCTCACGAGTTTGTTTATTTGGTTTGACCGAAAAATAGGGCAAATATCAACGATAACCCACGACCATCGGACCGGCAGTCGCGCACGAGCGGCACAGTCCGATTGGACACTGCGTTACGATTGGCTAGACAAGATGTCAATCACATTGTGGGGCTGTTGTTGTTAGCAACGCGGTCTGCGATTGGTTACAATTGGGAGCATCATTTTTAATGGTCTCGCACTTCTGACTATGGAACCCATTGATTGGATAACGCAGCTGTCACTCAGTGGGCGCAGAGCGGCCATTGGATAATCGCGATGCGTCAATTTCCGATTGGTTTTCCCAGCTGTCAGTTGGAGGCCGTTGGCGGGGATTTACCCCGGGCCCATCAGACACCGCGCGGAGCGGCAGCAAATGTCCCGCCAGTGGCTAAAATCCCCGGGTCCGGATCCATCCACAGCGGGGCACCGGATGGGTGAAGGGTTTTGGTAGCGGGAATCTCATCCTGCCCGGCTGTAAATGGGGTGGCACAGTGGTTAGCACTGCTGCCTCACAGCGTGGGGAGCGTGGGTTTCCTCCGCGTGCTCCGGTTTCCTCCCACAGTCCAGAGATGTGCGGGTTAGGTGGATTGGCCGTGCTAAACTGCTCCTTCGTTTCATGGGGACCAGCTCGGGTCAGTGCTGGGGGTAGAACCTGGGTGGGACTGTAGTTGGTGCAGACTCGATGGGCAGAATGGCCTTCTCCTGCACTGTCGGATTCTATAAATCCGCAGCTTAGTGTTTCCAATGGCAGCTTCCTGTGTAAACATGTCACGCTGCAGTTCCCCCGTCTCAGCAATAGCGGCACTGCCCTAAAAAGAGGGCAATAGCGGCACTGCAAACTCCCTGGAGTCAGACCAATCAGCACAGAAATTGGGATCTTCCCGTGCTTTGTGTGTTGGGCTCAGTGTCACAGCAGGTTAGAGCAGCTCACTTTGCAGAGGCCGTGGTTAGATACTGGGATCTTCCTGTGCTCTGTTTTGGGACGGGGCTTGGTGACTTTGAGTGAATCTCCCTTATTGTTTGGTTCTAATTACAGCCTCTCTCCCTCTTACAGTCAGTCTGGGTGTTCCTGACTGAGCAGAATGGCCTGATCTCACCACACATATTGAGAGGGAGGAGCTGCCGCTCGAGATGAAGATGATTGAGAACTCCAGCTTTCTCTCCACTCGTTTACTGAGTGGGCCTTCATCCATCATTAGTTTTCCCAGGATGTCAGGTACATGAACATCTTCACCTGCTGTGCACACTGACCTGACAGTGGGAAGGTATTGGAGCATAATGGGGCAGTCAACCATGTCAAAGGTGTGGGTAGGTTGAGAAGGATGAGGAGATGAGGAGGGATTGTTCAGCTGGGTAAGACTGCACTCGGCCGGTTCCATTCTTATCTTTCTGGTCATATGCAGAGTATCACCTGCAATGGTTTCTCTTCCCATCCTGTTCTGTTACCACCGAAATCACCCAAGGATATATCCTTGGCTCCTTCCTATTTTTCATCTACACCTTACCCCTCAGTGATATTATCTGAAAGCACAGTGTTAGTTTTCACATGTCTGCTGATAACACCCAGCTGTACCTCACCATCACCTCTCACAACCAATCCCCTGTTATTAAGTTATTACACTCCTTCTCCGACCTCGAGTACTGGCTAAGCAGAGAATTCCCCCAATTAAATATTTGGAAGACCAATGTTTCCACTACAAATTCTGTTCTCAGTCACTGAGTCCATCTCCCACTGTCAATGTCCGAGTTTGAAACAAACCCTCATAATCTTGGCACCTCATCAGACTCGGAAATAAGATTCCAACCACATATCTGTTCCTTCACCAAGATCACCTATTTCCAGCTGTATAACATCACACAGTGTTTGTAATACCTCAACTCACCCGTCCCTGAAACCCTCATCCATGCTTTTGTTACCTTTAGACGTGACAATTCAAACACACTCTGGCCCAGCAGAATTCCTTGCTTTGAGGACATTAGTAAACCAGATAGGGTTCAATGACAAGCGACAATTAGATTTTTGATTGCAGATTCATAGTGAATTCAAATTTCATCATCTGCCATAATATCCACATAATACTACATCTGCCATGTAGATGCCCACACACTCAGCCTGTCCAAATCACGCTGGAGGATCTCTGCATGCCCCTCAAAGCTCACCCTCCCACACAATTGTATCATCTACATATTTGGAGATAATACATTTAGCTCCCGTGTCCAAATAATTAATATATAATATCAACAGTTGGGGTCCTCGCGCAGATCCCTGCGGTACCCCACTAATCACTGCCTTCCAATTGGAAAAATACCCATTTATGCCATCTCTTTGCTTCCTGTCTGTTCACCAGCTTTCTATACATCACAAGGCACTACCTGCAATCCCATGTACTTTAATTTTATATAGTAGAGAGGTGGCACAGTGGTGAGCACTGCTGTCTCACAGCGCCAGGGACGCGGCTTCGACTCCTGGCTTGGGTCACTGTCACTGTGAAGTCTGCACGTACATCTATGTACGTCTGCATCTATGTGGGTTTCCTCTGGGTGCTCCAGTTTCCTCCCACAATCTGAAAGATGTGCTAGTTAGGTATATTGGTCATGCTAAATTCTCCCTGAACAGGTAGCAGAGTCTGGCGAGTGGGGGATTTTCACAATAACTTCATTGCAGTGTTAATGTAAACCTGCTTCTGACACTAAAAAACAAATTAACCTTTAAAACTTAAGAACGTCATGTGAGACCTTGTCCAAAGCCTTCTGAAAGTCTAAATAAACCGCATCCACAGGTTCTTCCTGGTCAACTCTCCTAGTTACATCCTCAAAGAATTCCAGTAGTATTGTCAAGCATGATTTCCCTCCCTTAAATCCATGCTGATTATAACCCTGCTTTCCAAATGCTTGATGATGGACTCCAGCAACTGCCCGCTGACCGGCGTTCAGCTCACTGTTCATTGGTTCCCTCTTTCTTTTCTGCCTCTGTTCTTGAAGTCCAACAGGTTTATTTGGTAGCAAATAACATTTGCTTTCGGAGCGCTGCTCCTTCGTCAGATGGAGTGGAAATCTGCTCTCAAACAGGGCAAACTGTGGCCTGTTTGAGAGCAGATTTCCACTGCATCTGACGAAGGAGCAGCGCTCTGAAAGCTAATGGCATTTGCTACCAAATAAACCTGTTGGACTTTAACCTGGTGTTGTTAAAGCTGTTACTGTTTTTACCCCAGTCCAACACCGGCATCTCCACATCATCTGTTCTTGAATACAGGGTTTAGATTAGTTACCTCTCTATCCTCTGAAGGTGCTGACTCTGGCTGGGTTCAGTTCCACACTCACTGGTTCCTCCCTCTCCCCTGAAGATGCTGACTCTGGCTGCGTTCAGTTCTGCACTCACTGGTTTCTCTCTCTCCACTGAAGGTGCTCACTCTGGCTGGATTCAGTTCTACACTCACTGGTTCCTCTCTACTGAAGGTGCTGACTCTGGCTGTGTTCAGTTCTGCACTCACTGGTTTCTCTCTCTCTCTTGAAGGTGCTGACTCTGGCTGGGTTCAGTTCTACACTCACTGGTTCCTCTCTCTATCTCTCTCTCTACTGAAGGTGCTGATTCTGGCAGGGTTCAGTTCCACACTCACTGGTTTCTCTCTCTCTATTGAAGGTGCTGACTCTGGCTGCGTTCAGTTCTACACTCACTGGTTCCTCTCTCTATCTCTCTCTCTACTGAAGGTGCTGATTCTGGCAGGGTTCAGTTCTACACTCACTGGTTTCTCTCTCTCTATTGAAGGTGCTAACTCTGGCTGCGTTCAGTTCAAACTCACTGGTTTCTCTCTCTCTATTGAAGGTGCTGACTCTGGCTGGGTTCAGTTCTAACTCACTGGTTCCTCTCTCTATCTCTCTCTCTGTTGAAGGTGCTGACTCTGGCTGCGTTCAGTTCTAACTCACTGGTTTCTCTCTCTCTATTGAAGGTGCTGACTCTGGCTGGGTTCAGTTCTACACTCACTGGTTCCTCTCTCTATCTCTCTCTCTACTGAAGGTGCTGTTTCTGGCAGGGTTCAGTTCCACACTCACTGGTTTCTCTCTCTCTATTGAAGGTGCTGACTCTGGCTGCGTTCAGTTCTAACTCACTGGTTCCTCTCTCTCTCTCTCTCTCTGTTGAAGGTGCTGACTCTGGCTGGGTTCAGTTCTACACTCACTGGTTTCTCTCTCTCTACTGAAGGTGCTGACTCTGGCTGGGTTCAGTTCTACACTCACTGGTTCCTCTCTCCCTCTCTACTGAAGGTGCTGACTCTGGCTGGGTTCTGTTCGGAAGCTGGAAATCTGAAATGAAAGCAGAAAAGCAAGCTCATCAAATTGTGCAGCATCTGTTCAGAGAGAGAAACAGAGTTAGTGTTTCAGGTCTGTGACCTTTCATCAGAACTTGAAAACATAGAAACTGGGAAGTGGAGTCGGCCATTCAGCCCTTCGAGTCTATTGCATCATTCAATGTGATCATGGCTGATCCTCTATCTCAATTCCATGTTCTCATTTTTCCCAATACCCCTTGATGCCAGTAAAATCTAAAAAAAAACCTCTCTCTCCTTCTTGAATATATGCAGTGACTTGGTCTCCACAGCTTCTGAGGTAGAGAATTCCACAGGTTCACCACCCTATGGGTGAAGAAATCTCTCCTCCTCTCCTTCCTAAATGGTGAACCCCGTATCCTAAGACTGTGTCCTCTTGTTCTACATTCCCCAACCAAGGAAAACATCCTTCCTGCAGCTAATCTGTCCAGCCCTGTTAGAATTTTATGTTTTAATCAGATCTCCTCTCATCCTGTCCTTTCTGTTTTTCACACCAAAATGTAGAAATTCACGTTTAGCCGCGTTGTACTGCATCTGCCATGTGTTTGGTCACTCACTCAAGTTGTCCAAATCACCTTGAAGCCTCCATGCATTCTCCTTGAACTCACAATTCCACCAGTTTTGTGTTGTCAGCAAATGTGGAAATGTTACGTTTGGTTCCCTCATCAGGTCGTACATGTTTGAATACGCGCTGAAAAATGGGATTAGAATAGATAGATGCTGATGGCCAGTACATACACGAGGGGCTGAATGGCCTCTATCTGTGCTGTAAAATTCTATGACTATGACCTCTTAAAGAAGTCATTCATTGGCTGTCCTTTGGGAACTCCTGACATAATGATTTGTTTGATAGAAATGAAGATCTCTTGTCTTTTCTCTGGTGTCTTACACTTTGCTCCTTGCTTCCTGACTGGAATCTCCAAACTGGGGAAATTGTGGATGTGGTGACATCACCCTGTTGGGGATGAAGCTATTGTCACAGAGTCCTGTGTTGTCAATGTACCGACCCGTTAACATAGTTCCCCAGTTTCACTGGATATTGACAGAATATTTACCATTGATTTGGTGTTCTACCTGCCAGCTGTTCATACGGAATACAGATGTTGTGAATGAGCATTGTCCACCTCCACTTACAGCAATGATAGTGACAACCTGCATCGTTTCCGGATAGGGCTGGAGTCATAGTCATACAGTCACAGAGATTTACAGCTGGAAACAGGCTGTTCAGCCCAACTCATCAATGCCGCCCAGGCAAAATTGTAACCACCTCTGCTGCTATCTCTGACAGCTCGTTCCAGACTCCACCCTCTGTGTTTCTCCCCTCTCACTTTAAACCTATGCTCTCCACTTTTAGACTCTCCTATCTTTGGGAAAAGATATTGACGATCTTGCTGATCTATGGCCCTCATTATTTTATAGATCTCTATAACATCACCCCACGCCTCCTACACTCCAGGGAAAAAGTCCCAGTCTATTCAGCCTCTCCTTATAACTCAAACAATCAAGTCCCGGTAGCATCCTAGTAAATCATTTCTGCACTCTTTCAAATTTAATAATGGTCTTTCTATAATAGGGTGACCAGAACTGCATACGGTATTCCTAGTGTGGACTTCCCAATGTCTTGTGCAACTTCAACATGATGTGCAAAATCCTATGTGAGGATAAATGGGCCAATACATTGCATTGCCATTCCTATAGTTGTTAATGAAGTGAAAAAGCCGGTGTTTAATGAAATGCCCCAGGTGGAAATCTGCTCGAATGTGGCAACACAGCAAAATCCTCAATTATTGTTGTTTCTGCTCAACCAGCCCCAGAAGCTTGGAAGATGGAAATCTCCGATTGGTCTGAAGTTGGAGGTGAAGAGGAGCCAAGTTTCAACAACTTGCTGACAAACATCAAAAGGCAGCTGCTTTGGAGCAAGGCGATCCTCGAACAGGCCACTCAGAGTAGCCAAGACCCTGGAACATCATCGCTGCTGGAGAACAGAGAAGATGTGAGGCAAGGCAGGATGCTCGAGTGGTCAAAGATGGGACTGAATCATTGGTGGAGACTCCTACTCCAGTTCTGACTCCTTCTGGCATTGATGGACGGTTTGAAGTGGAGGAAATTAGTCAGGATGGAAGTGGTGATGAGATTCACAGTTATTCCCTCAGCTGAGAGACCATTTTTAAGGCAATCTGTGCAGCAACTCCACTCTGGGGTGGGTGTCAGATCAGCTCACCAGACGGAAGGAGGACTGGAGCACAGATGAGGCTATTCAGCCCCAATACTTTCTTAAACGCTCTGCTGTGTAGTTCAAAAACTGAAAGTCCAGGATTCAAGCCATGTTACGCAGGCGACTGGGAAAAGCATCATTGGATTAATCAGATCAGTGGCCCATACTGGAAAGACTCAAAGCCCAGCAGAGAGATGTCAACATGAATTTTCACTTTTAATGTCTCTTCTTTACTCTAAACAATTTGTTGTGTTTGTATAATTATCTTAAATATTACACATTAAAACAAATACTCGGAATATTTAGCATTGCCAGAGAAGTGTAACGAGGAACAGTGCCCTGTTCATTCAGTTTGGGGAACACTTCCTGAAAGAGGAAGATTGGGACATGACAGCTTCTCCCTGTCAGCTCCTTCCACTTCCCTCCACAATCCTGAACACCTCTATCAAATCTCCTCTCAACCTTCTCTTCAACAAAGACCCAAATTCTCCAATCTCCCGATGCAACTGAACTTCTTCATCCCTGGACCCTCGCCCAGAGATTTATTGCAACCTTTTTTATGCCTTCCCCTCTTTTCGAAACAGTGCTGTCCTGCAGATAATGCAATACTCCAACTGAGGCCAAACCAGGGTTTTATACAGCTTTCCCATAACTTGCTTGGTCTTGTAAACTCTGCCCCTATGTATAAAGCTCACAATCGAGGGATTGAGTTTAGGAGTCGGGAGATAATGCTGCAGCTTTATAGGACCCTGGTTAGACCCCACTTGGAGTACTGCGCGCAGTTCTGGTCACCTCATTACAGGAAAGATGTTGAAGCCATTGAAAGGGTGCAGAGGAGATTTACAAGGATGTTGCCTGGATTGGGGGGCATGCCTTATGAGGATAGGTTGAGGGAGCTTGGTCTCTTCTCCCTGGAGAGACGAAGGATGAGAGGTGACCTGATAGAGGTTTACAAGATGTTGAGGGGTCTGGATAGGGTGGACTCTCAGAGGCTATTTCCAAGGGCTGAAATGGTTGCTACGAGAGGACACAGGTTTAAGGTGCTGGGGGGTAGGTACAGGGGGGATGTCAGGGGTAAGTTTTTCACTCAGAGGGTGGTGGGTGAGTGGAATCGGCTGACGTCGGTGGTGGTGGAGGCAAACTCGTTGGGGTCTTTTAAGAGACTTCTGGATGAGTACATGGGATTTAATGGGATTGAGGGCTATAGATAGGCCTAGAGGTGGGGATGTGATCGGCGCAACTTGTGGGCCGAAGGGCCTGTTTGTGCTGTGGCTTTCTATGTTCTATGTTCTATGTTCTATGTTAATCCCAAATACTTTAATAACCACACTCTCAACCTGTCACCCAAACAGCAATTATTAGTGTCACATTTAATCACAGGTCCCTTGTTCCTGCATGCCTTTACAATTGTATCATTTTTTTCATATTGTCTCTCCCTTTACTTCCCACTGAAATAAATCATTTCACACTTCTCTGCTTTAAATTGGTCTTGTGTCACTAATCCACAAGCTGTCGAAGTAACTTTGAGCTTCAGCACTACCCCCTCACAGTTCACAATGCTGTCACGTATTGTGTAATTACCACAGTTTGAATATGTGCTCTGTGCAGCATTGCCGATGTCTCTAATATGTATGAGGAAGAGCAGGATTCCTAACACCAACCCGCCGGGAATCCCACTTTAACCGACCTCCATTCCAAATAAAAACATTTCCCACTGCTGTGTTTCCTGTCACTCTGTCAGATTCCTATTCATGTTGCTGCTGTCCCTTTTATTCTATCAGCTCCAAATGTTACCACAAGTTTGCTGTGTGCCCCTTTATTTATAAAATGCTTTTTGGCAGTCCATGTTCACATTTACCACATTCCCCTCATCAACCTTTTCTGTTACCCTCATTAAAATCTTAAGCAAGTAAAATATGATTCCCCTTTAATCATTATGTACGTGTTTTCCTTAATGTACATCAGCACAAGTGAGTGTTAATTTACTCTCCAGTGTTTGGAGAATATTTCACGTTGCTGAGGTTAAACTGATTGGACTTCAGTTGGCTTATCCTCACAGCCTTTTCTGAAGAAGTGTATTTATCATTTGCAATTCTCCAGTCCTCTGGCACCACTCATATAACTAGCTGGGATAGAAAACTTTTAACCATTGCCTCTGCAATTTCCACCCTTTTTTTCCCCTCAGTATCCATGCTTGTGTCTTGTCCAGTCACAAGAACACAGGAAATAAGGGCAGACATTTACTATGTGGCTCATCAATAATGTTAAACCATTCAAAACAATTATGGTTTATGTGTCTTTATTGCCATACAGTGCAAAGCACATAGGCACAGTATTAAAACAAGAACAGCAACATCATCAGACAATACATAGATAGAAATCACACTATATTTCTGACAAGTTTTCTAAAAAGTCACTACATTTTCAGCATTCCTAACAAAATCATTTAAAATATCAGCAATTCTATTGGGGAGAAAACAAACTGTGACTATTATGATGTGAATCAAATTTCTGTCGTTGATACTGACGATCACCAGAAATATGGTAACTCCGAATAAAGAACTTTTCAAGCTTGGGTAATAAGGTCATGTATCAATTTATAAATTTGAACTAAACCATAAATCAACCTCTTGAAAGGTTGCAATCCAATAATTCTTAATCCCTCACTAAGTATTCCCCTCATGCCTTCCATTTTCCTGGTTACACAGCTTTGCACTCTTTATATCAGCTGTATATCTTTTTGAAAGTGTGGGTTCCAAACTGTGGATGCAGACTCCAGGTGTGGATATACCAGCTGCGTATGGAGTTTCAGATCTTGGGATTGAACTCCACTTTACTCCTCACTCCCTTGATTCCCTGAGAAACCAAAATTTGTCTATCTCAGCCTTAATTGTCATAGACTGTCATAACCTGCAGTGTAGATGGAGGCCATTTGATCCATTGAATCTGCACTGACTCTCTGACAGAGCATCCCACCCAGAACCTATCCCGGTAACCCCACATATTCTGCTAACCCCCCTAACCAATATATTTGGGACACTAACAGGCAATTTAGCCTGGTCAATCCATCTAAACTTTGGAGAATGGGATGAATTGCAAACATGGGGAGGATGTGCAAACATCATACAGGCAATCACCCAAGGTGGAATTGAACCCGGTTCCCTGGTGCTTTGAGGCAGCAATGCTCACCACTGTGCCACCACTAGTGTATTCAACAATGGAGCATGTCAAAGGATCACAACCCAATGAGTGCAGAAATTTATTCTCATGTCAGTCCGAAATGATCTGATCCTTACACTGAGCCAGCTTCCGCAATCTCCCAATGTCCACAAAATCAAACCCCTTCAGAATCTTGTATGTTTTAATGTTTTGCCTCTCATGCTTGTGAATCACAGAGAATACAGACCCAGTTTACGAAGGGTCACATCATATGAAACCCTTTCACCCCCGTGGACCAATTTACTGACCCTTTGTTAGTGATTGAAGCATAATGAGAAAACCCTTTCCCGCAGCGAGGAGTTCAGCTCTGGGATGCATTGTCTGACAATGTGGTGATGCAGCTTCAAGTGAGGCATTCAGAAAGGAATTGGATTGTTAAAGTTACACCAGCAGAGTGGCACTGGTTAGCGCTGCTGCTTCACAGCAAGAAGTTTAACAACACCAGGTTAAAGTCCAACAGGTTTATTTGGTAGCAAAAGCCACACAAGCTTTCGAGGCTCTGAGCCCACTTGTGTGGCTTTTGCTACCAAATAAACCTGTTGGACTTTAACCTGGTGTTGTTAAACTTCTTACTGTGTTTACCCCAGTCCAACGCCGGCATCTCCACATCAAGGCTTCACAGCGCCAGAGACCCATGCTCAATTCCTCCATGGCTGACTGTCTGTGTGGAGTTTGCACATTCTCCCTGTATCTGCATGGGTTTCCCCAGGTGCTCCAGTTTCCTCCCATAGACTAAAGACGTGCAGAATAAATGGATTAGACATGATATATTGCCCCTTAGTGACCCAAGATGTGTAGAGTAAGAGGGTTAGCCATGGGCGAAAGATGTTCTTCCAGAGAGTCAGTGCAGATGCAATGGGCAAATGGCCTCCTTTTACACTGTGGATTATGCGGGATCCAATGGATACTCAGTGCTTCCATTTGTGAAGCCAAGGATCCCATCCACTTTGCAAGCGACTGTCCTAAACTGTCTCACTTTCAAATATCTTCCTGAACCTACTCCCTCTGAGCCTGCACACAGTTTTGAACTGGACCATTCAGTTTATTTTGCCTCTCCCCATCTCTTCTGTCAAAAGGCAGCACTGTTCCTGAGTGTGGGATTAATAACGTGTCTATTCCACATACTGCAGCTTCTGTTTCTCCAAGAGAATCTTTCTGGCTAAAGCTGGAATTTACAAGGATTTCTGTCACTGAGACATTGTCTGGCCGTCTGTTTCTCACCACCCTAACTCACTCTGTCTCTGTCTCTCCCTCCACCCACTCTCATCCACTCTATATGAAGGCGGGATATTGTTGTTTAGTGACTGAGTGCACACAATCTGTACCTTCATCTGATCAAATAGAATTCAGCTTGTGAACAATATCATCATTTCAACCAGTTCTGGGTTAAATCAGGCACAACTCTGATTGGCTGCAGCCCCCTGAATCTGGGGAGCAGACACTGTGAGCATTGCCGGCCTCAGAGGCTTTTACAGTTACTGAGCTGGGAAACTCCAAGTCATCCCTGAGAATCCACAGCACAGAGCGAGAGGAGAGGAAAGCCTGTCCTGGGAGCTGTCAATCTGAGACAGTTTGATCCTGTCAATGTGCAGATGTGAACCTGCTCCTTCCATTCCCAAACTGTTATAACGAGGAACACAGAACGCCCAGTAATGACCAGCTTGTTGCAATGTGTTTGAATGAACATGATGTGATATCACCGAAGCAGCATTTTGAAATATTCATTCAATGTATTCTGATGAAATGTATTTTTATGCTCTGTGTGCATTCTTATGCCATTGCATAAGAATCTTCCTCTGACATGAGACCGTATTTTGCCTTTGTGCCTTGATGCTGCTTTTAAAAGAAAATGTTCATGTTATGAATTTTCTCATCGAACCACAGGAAGAATTATAGAAAAATAACAGCACAGAAGGAAGCCATTGAACCTATCCTGCCATGCCAGTCCAAGGACACAGCAAGAAATCTCACAACACCAGGTGAAAGTCCAACAGGTTTATTTGGTAACAAAGCTTGCTGCTCCTTCATCAGGTGAGTGGGAGTTCTATTCACAACAGGGCATATAAAGACACAAATTCAATTTACAAAATAAGAAGGACACCCAGGTGTCCTTTCCAAGCCCATCTTCCTGCACCCAGCCCGGAGCCATGCAGCTGAATGCACGATGGAGATCCAAATACTAAATGCCAAAACTTTGCAAACCTTCTTTGAGCCAGTGGCTGCCCTGAAGCAGTCGAGTTAACATTTCAAATCACACCCGCTGCGAGCAGGGTTCGAACCTGCGCGGGGAAACGCCATTGGATTTCAAGTCCAACGCCTTAACCACTCGGCCATCCCAGCTGTTTATTTGCTGTTGTGATGTAACCACCTTAGCAACATTCACAGACCTTTATCAGGCACCGGAATGATGCAGAGCACAGCGTGTGAGTCGAAATTTGTTCGTCTCCTTTTAATTTGTATCTTTGTCTCTGATCCAGAACTCATTCACTAGTTCAGAGACTTGTTATTCTTTTTCAATAACCTTTCATTAAAATCAAATTGAACCCGAATTCTGCATCCGAAAAATAAAGTCCACTTCATTTCAGTCAAATGGTGCGTGTAAACCACAAGAGGGCGCCGATAATGTCCAATATACATTACCAATGCGATGGCCGGGAATCGAACCTGGGTCAAGGCAGCTATGCTCACCACTGTACCACCATCGCTCACTCTGCGTAAGCAGTTGTTATTTTCATTAGTTATAATGACAAAACTACCTTCGTTGCTGATTTCAGCAGACACCAGTTGCGTCCTTGGCCCATTTTTTTAACCTGAACTTCGCTTGTCTCGTTTCTCTGGACAGTTTGAGCCACCTTTTTGCTGTTGTTTCTGACTGATAACTCTGATTAGATTTGCAGTTCATCTGAACAAAGTTTCCACTGAACGGAAATTGAAGCTGGATTTTATGTTAGAAACACATGGATGATGAGAATATTTGGTGTTTTTTTTTAGGAGTGTCCCCCATCTGTTCTGACCAGAGATAGCTAATAAAATAAGTCAAAACTCTGGGTCAGGAACTGACCCTTGGTCAAATGCTCGCACAGTCACCACAACACCACCTGGCTCTGTCACCCCCTCTGTATTTATAGAACCAATACACAAGCAATCAAGTGGCAGAGAAATCACAGCTTAGAGAATTATATAACCGACATTCCCGTTCGAGGAGTTTTACACTTTCCGATAGATCGGGGTGAGCAGGGTCGCCCAATCAGAAAGCAGATCCTTGGGACATGGAATTTGATTAATATCATGGTTTGCAATCATATTAATCGGTCAGAACCATGTTGATGTTATTTCACTCCAATCTATGAAGGTTTGATTGAATCGTGACCTTGTTGCACAACTTGCGTTCAGCCAGGAGATGGCAGCAGGGAAAAATAATTTGGATTTGCTGTGTGTGTCAATAAATCTCGTCATGGAGGTTCACAGCATGGAAAAAAGCCCTTCGGCACATGTCCATGCCGCCCAATTTTTGCCATTAAGTTCGTCCCTATTGCCCGTGTTTGGTCCATATCCCTCTATATCCAGCTCACCCATGTAATTGTCTAAATTATTTTTAAAAGACAAAATTGTACCCGCCTCTACTACCTCTGGCAACTCGTTCCACACACCACTCTGTGTGAAATAAATTGCCCTTCTGGACCCTTTTGTATCCCTCCCCTCTCATCTTAAACCTATGTTCTCTAGTTTTAGACTCCCTTATTGTGGGGAAAAGCTGTTGGCTATCTACCTTATCTATTTCCTCATTATGATATAGGCCTCTTTATATCACCTCGAGGTCTCCTGTGCTCCAGGGGAAAAAAAAAGTTCCAGTCTATCCAGCCCCTCCTTATAACTCAAACCATCAAATCCTGGTAGCATCCTAATAAATCTTTTCTGCACTCTTTCGAGTTTAATATCCTTCCTTCCCATAATAGGGTGACCAGAACTGTACACAGTACTCCAAATGTGGCCTTACGAATGTCTTGTACAATTTCAACAAGATGTCCCAACTCCCATGTTCAATGTTCTGACCACTGAAACCAAGCATGTCGAATGTCTTCTTCACCACCCTGTCCACATGTGACTCCACTTTCAAGGAGCTATGAACCTGTACCCCGAGATCTCTTCGTTTTATAACTCACCCCAACGTCTTACCATGAACTGAATAGGTCTTGTCGTGGTTTAATCCACCAAAATACATCACCTTACATTTATCTAAATCAAATTCCATCTGCCATTCATTGGCCCATTGACTCAATTGATCAAAATCCCACTGCAATCCGAGGTAACCTTCTTCATTGTCCACTCTGCCACCAATCTTGGTGTCATTTGCCAACGTACTAAACATGCCTCCTAAATTCTCATCCAAATCATTAATATAAATGACGGGGTAGAATGAGTGACTTTGCAGATGGCATAAAGATTGGCTGGGTGGTGAAAGGGAGGCTGAGTTTCTTAGTCTGCAAGAAGATATAGACAGGATAGTCAAACGGGCGGATAAGTAGCAGATGGAATTTAACCCCGAAAGATGTGAGGTAACACACTTTGGAAGGAATAATTTGGCAAGGAAGTATTCAATGAAGGGCATGGCACTTGGAAGTTCTGTGGAATATAGGGACATTGGCATGTTTGTCCATAATCTTTGAAGGTAGAAGGGTATGTTAGTAGGATGGTGAAAAAAAAAACATATGGGGCACTTGTCTTTAACAATCGGGGCATCGACTGCAATAAAATGCCATGTTGGATGCATAGAACTTTGGTGAGGCCACAGCTAGAGTACTGTGTGCAGTTTTGGTCGCCACAAGATAGGAAGGATGTGATTGCACTGGAGGGGATGCAGAGAAAATTCACCATGATGCTGTCTGGGATGGAACATGTAAGTTCTGAAGGGAGATTGGGTAGGCTTGGATTGTTTTCTTTAGAGCAGAGAATACTGAGGGGGGACCTGACCGAGGTGTACAAAATTATGAGGGCATCGACAGAGTGGATCATAAGCAGCTGTTCCCTTTGGTTGAAGGGTCAGTAAAAAGAGGACATAGGTTCAATGTGAGGGGCAGGATGTTTAGGGTGGATGTGCGGAAAAACATTTTTACCCAAGGGTAGTGACGGTCGGGAATGCGCTGCCTTGGAAGGTGATGGAGGCAAGTTGCCTCACATCCTTTAAAAGTATGTGGTCAGCAATTGGCATATCATAATATTCAGGCCTATGGATCAAGTGGTGGTGGATGTGATTTGATTGGAGGTCAGATGCTTCTTCGATGTCAGAGCAGACTCGATGGGCCGAAGAGCCTCTTCTGTACTGCATGATTCTATTATTCTATAAACAAATTCACTATGAACCGTATCAATGTCAGCCATATTCCTTGCCAGTTCTCAGACAGGCACTGATTGGTTCGAAGTTTGTTTCATTTTCCAGGATCCAGCTCAATTAAATAAATGTATTTCTTATGTTCTGTGTGCCATTAATAAAAATCTTCCACTGACGTGAGACCTTGTTTTGTCCTTGTGCCCCTGTTGATGCCTTTGTCATTCTGCTCATGCTTTGATTTTCCTCATGTCACCTTAGAAAGAACCAGAGAAATGTAACAGCATAGAAGGAATCCATTCGGCCTATCTTGTCCTTGCCAGACTGAGGACACTCAGGTGTCCTTTCCAAGCTCACCTTCTTGTTATGTAGCTGAAAGCATGCTGGAGATCCAAATAATTCATTCCAAAAAAATAGGATTTGCAACTCTGTGGCTGTCTAAAGCAAACATTTCCAATCACACTCGCTGGCAGCGGGGCTCGAATCTGCACGGAGAAACCCCATCGGGTTTCAAATCCAACGCCTTAACCACGCGGCCACAGCAGCTGCTTATTTAACCAATTAAAGCAAATCACTGCGGATGCTGGAATCTGAAACCAAAAGAGAAAATGCTGGAAAATCTCAGCAAGTTTGGCAGCATCTGTAAGGAGAGAAAAGAGCTGACGTTTCGAGTCCTGACGACCCGTTGTCAAAGCTTTGACAAAGAGTCATCTGGACTCGAAACGTCAGCTCTTTTCTTTCTTTACAGATGCCGTCAGACCTGCTGAGATTTTCCAGTGTTTTATCTTTTGGCAGATCTTATTTGTCAGAATAATGTAACCACCTCAGTAAAGTTCATATTAACTTCATCAGGCACCAGGATTGCGCAATGCACAGTGCGGGAGCTGAAATTAGTTCCTCTACTTTTACTTTGAGTCTTTGTGTCTGGCTGAAAATTCATTTATTCGGTCAGAGATTTGTTTTTCTCTTCCAATATATTTCATTAAAAAAGAATTATGTCCGAACAAAAAATGAAAAAGGTATCTGCATTTTATTTCATTCCTGTCAAATGTTTCGTTCGCCCTGTTTTTGTCCACTCAGTTTAAAACGCAAGAGGCCGTGGATAAGGTTCAAAATAAATGACCAATGCATTGGCCAGGAATCAAACCTGGGTCATCTGCTTGGAAGGCAGTTATGCTCACCCCTATACCACCATCGCTCACTCTGCTTAAACAACCGTTATTTTCATTCTTTATAATTACTGAACTTCCTGAGTTGCTGATTTCATCAGATACCAGATGTGTCCATAGCACAGTTTGTAAACTGAACTTGGCTTGTCTCGTAGTTCTGGACAGTTTAGGCCACCTTTCTTTTTACTATTGTTTCTGACTGAGAATTCACTGATTAGTTTTGAGGCCTTTAATTTCATTTAAACAACATTTCAGCTGAAAGCAAATTGAATGTGGATTTTCCATGAGAAACACAGCGATGATGAGAATTTTTAGTCAATTTTATTTTAGGAGTGCCCACCTACTGTTCTGACCTGCGATAGATAATTAAATGAATTACCACTGTGATGGCCAGGAACTGACCCTTGGTCAAATGTTCGCACAGTCACCATCATCACTCACCTGGCTCTGCCACCCCCTCAGTCTGAAAGTCCAGCTCTGACAGTGAATCTGGTCACCTTCGGGCCCAATCGGAGGATGGTCAGAACATGTCTGCCACTGTCAGAAACTCCATTATCAGCGAGTGGGGGATGATTACTTAACTGGCTGCCACTGGTTGTTGAGGTTGTGATTTACTGTTACCTGTCAGTGCAGGAAAAACAAATAAAACAGGAAAATTGAGAGACTCCGAGAGCAGTTAATTTGTATCTTCACCCTAAAGAAACACAATGATGTCTGCAACCGCTATAATAACTGAAAAAAACAGATATAACTGACTGTTGCCGCGGAATCTGGTTTACAGATGTGGCCGTACACCCCATGGACTGCAGCGGTTCCAGAAGGCAGCTCATCATCACCTTCCCAAGGGCAATTAGGGATGGGCAACTAATGCTGACCCAGACAGCGACACTCACATTCCATGAATGAATTCAAAGACAATCTGCGGGGAGCGGGCTTCAGAGTGTTTAACAGTTACTGAGGCGAAAAACTATAACGACGCCCCCGGGATACAGAGCAAAGGCTAAAAGGAGCAGAAATTCCGTCCTGGGACCTTACAGTTGGTAAATGTTTTGTCCTGTGAATGTGTAGGTGTGAATATTGTGTAAGAGAGGGTGTATGAAAGGGACGGGAGAGTCAGACTAATCCAACTGTGTTTGTGTGTCTGTTCTGATCATGAGATCACCGAGTCTCTCTTGTGTAAAATAAAACAATTTTCCAATCAAAGATTCCCTTAATCCCCCTGCTGAGCCCCAAAGTGAGATTTCAAGGCAATTGTTTCGCCAAATTGAAAATTTCAGTGGAAAAGTAGAGAACATGTCAGCTATCGCGTTTGAGAGCGCGATCAGTGCAGCAGGAAAACGGGTTTCAGTGGAAAATGGAGTCCTCAGTTCGAGTGAAACCTTTTCAACAGCAAACATTCGTGTGTCAGAGACATGAAGGATGTGAGCTGGATCTCTGGAGTGGCGGAATTTCATTTGGAATGGGAGAGTTTGTGAGGAGAGAGAAACACAGAGAGGTTGGAGGAGCCGGGAGCTGACAGCAGCTTGTCTCTGCTCCGTCCGCTCTCTGCCTTTAAGTTGCTCTGTGCCGCCACCACTGGGTTCATTTCGGATCCAGTTCTGACTCTCACACAGATTTTCCACACACTCTCGGATATGACTGAAACTGCAGCCGCCGAAACGGCTCCTCCAGCCGCTCCCGCTCAAGTGAAGTCTCCCAGGAAGAAGAAGGCGGCTCCCCGACCTGCGGCAGCCGGTCCCAAGTTGGGCGAGCAGATCCTCAATGTTGTGGCGGGTTGCAGCGATCGCAAGGGGATGTCCCTGGCCGCGATAAAGAAAGCTTTGGCTGGCAGCGGAGTGGATGTGGGGAAGCGCGGCTCCCAGATCAGGTTAACGATCAAGAGGAAGGTGGAGACAGGGTCTCTGGTGCAGATAAAGGGACGGCGCCTCCGGCTCCTTCAAACTCGCTAAGAAGGAAAGCCTGGGAAAACTGGGAAAGAAGGTGAAGACACCAACAGCCAAGAAATCTTTAGTAAAGAAAACAGCGGCCAAGAAGCTGACAACAAAGAAAGCAGCAGCCAAGAAACCCGCAGCAAAGAAAACTCCAGTGAAGAAATCAACAGTGAAGAAAACAAGCAGCAAGAAGGCGGCAATTCCAAAAAAGGCGGTGAAGAAAGCAGCCCTGAAGAAAAAGTCTCCTGTGAAGAAGGTGACGGGCGGAAAGTCTGTCAAAAAAGTGACTAAATCGAAGGCCAAACCCAAAGTGAAAGCAGCAAAAGCGAAGAAAGCGTCAGGAAAGAAGTGAAACAACCCGAGCAAATTGTAAACCTCTGAACCCAAAGGCTCTTCTCAGAGCCACCCACATCTCTCAGGAAAGAGCTGATCCCGCAAGAAAATGATTCCTGTCCCGCGGCCCGGCTCGTTCTCAATAGAGATCATTTCAAATTCAGACTAAAGCAAAACACAGCAGAGGCTGAATTTCATTTGAATTTGACATTTGTTCAATCGCCACTTTCTCTCATAATAAAGATGTCTGGTAGATTCAATGTGAGACAGTAACACTGGCGGCTCAACACCGCATTCCCGCCTCATTTTTCACCGAATCCCTGCAATGCAGAAGGAGGCCAATCGTCCCATCGAGTCTGAGCCGACCTCAATCCCACCCAGGCCGGATCCCCATTACCCTATTTATTGACCGGACACTCCGGTGCAATTTAGCATGGCCAATCAACCTGACAGGCACTTTGGTGTGCGGGAGGAAACCGGAGCACCCGGAGGAAGCCCGGGGAGAATGTGCAAACTCCACACCGACAGACCTCAGCCGGGAATCGAACCCAGGTGCCTGGCGCTCTGAGACGGCAATTCTTAGTCAAACATCAATATCAGGAGTGGGATTTGAACCCACGCCTCCAGAGGAGACTGCGGCCTTAGACCGCTCGGCCATCCTGACTCCCTTAATTTTAACACAGGAGATTGCCCCAAACAGCTTCAATAAAGTGTTTGCAAACAGCGAGAAACAGATGTGTGTGAGGATGTTCCGGAGGAAGATTCTTGCTACAGAATCGACTGTGTTTAGGTCGGAATATTACTGTCTGGGAATTATTCCGGGACCAGGTTTAAAAACACAAAAGGACAAAGTCACGACCCGAATCGTTAACTCTGTCTCTCACACAGGGTTTGTGTGGGGAGCTGTGTTTCGCTTCCATTGTTAATAAACGGGTTGAAATTGGCGGTTGCAGAAACTGGAGGTGGAGCTGAAAGATCAGGGGCCGTTCTGTGTGTGTGTGTCAGTCCGGCTCTCTCCTCCCTCCCGCTCTGTGTTTAATCTTCACTCTATCTCCTCCCCTCTCTGCTCTCACTCCGCCTTTCTCAGTCAGGTCGGGGCGGGCTGTATAAAAGGAGCCTGAAAGATTTCCTCTCATATTGTGCAGAGATCTGAGTGAAGAATCATCATGTCTGGCAGAGGGAAAGGAGGCAAAGGACTGGGTAAAGGCGGCGCAAAGCGGCACCGCAAAGTGCTTCGTGATAATATCCAGGGCATCACCAAGCCAGCAATCCGCCGCCTGGCTCGCCGTGGCGGTGTCAAGCGGATCTCGGGTTTGATCTATGAGGAGACTCGCGGGGTGCTGAAGGTTTTCCTGGAGAATGTGATCAGGGATGCGGTCACCTACACTGAACACGCCAAGCGCAAGACGGTCACTGCCATGGATGTGGTGTACGCTCTGAAACGCCAGGGCCGCACTCTCTGTGGATTCGGCGGCTGAACAACTGCATCCTTCCTACCGAACACACAACAAAGGCTCTTTTCAGAGCCACTCACCGCCTCACAGAGAGAGCATTGACCAGGGGACGGGGGCTGGGATAGGTTGTTCAGTATTTGAGATGCATGTTTGTTTTGTTTAGGTTACAGTGCGGGAATCAACGAATTTAACATTTCATTTGGAGCAGCGATGCGGATTTTTTTTTGAAATTTTTAAGTGTATTGTCGAAGCAGCCCCCAGTTGACATCTGCCCTCAGTGAAACGCCACATCACTCCTGTTTAATCACTCAGTGTTTGGATAGAGTTTATAAAAGCTTTCTCTGGAATAGCGGAGTTTAGTAGCAGCAGCCGGTGAATCGTTCACTGGAACCAGTCCCAGTTGTGATGCTATTTGCCCCCAGACGGTTGTTTCCTGCACTGAAACTGACAGGCTTTGTGAAACTGATCAGTTTCCGCTCAGTCATTCACAAACCCGCAATTCCCGCAGTTTGAGCCGCTCCAACCCCAGCCTGCTTCTGATTGGCCATCCTCTCCGCATTCGCAGCTCTGAACCAATCGCAGAGCATCGAATGTGAACATTGAGCCAATCATTGGCTTCAACTGTCAACCAGCAGAAATTTTGAATTGGGGGAAATGCCGCCAATTTCAGCGCGGGAAAGGGAATTGAGACAAATTCTTAACTTATTAAAAATAGATTCTCAATTAATATTCTGCTCTAAGATTATTTTACAAGAGGTTTCATTTCTGAACATTTGTCCGCCACGGGCAGCAAACGACTCTATTCAGTAATATCAAACGGGACAAATATGAAGTCACTCTCTGTAACAAACAACAAACTCAACCCCTTTCACACCGGCTTCAGGGAGACACAGAGAAGCGACTGATTTCTGATCCTTGCCCCCGAAAACGGCGGCGAATGTTACAAGCGACAGGAGAGGGGAAATCTGAATGGGCTGGAGAGCAGAGGGACAGGGATCGAGTGGAACAGCGGGAGATTCTGGGAATGAACAGCCCAGAGAGCGGGGAAAGGGTCTAAAGCACGAAGTGGAGGGAGATAGACTTCAAATCTTCAATGTTTCTGGGAATTATCTTATTAAGGACGGAATGAAGACTTATTTTATATAAACGGTTATTTCCTGCACAGAAAACGGCGGAATTTCTGAAAGGGGCGGTTAAGAAAACAACTGAACTAATCAGAACCTGAGTTACAGACATTAATTCGCTGATCAGAGTTTGATTGAAACTTCCTGGGCCAATTCCCGCTGGGGGCGGTCCCTCACAGAGTTTAAAAAGGCGGCAGCAGGACAGACTCTGTATTAACAGTTTGTGTCTCAGGTTGTGCTGAATCCTCTCAGAAAATGGCCAGGACCAAGCAGACAGCGCGCAAATCGACCGGAGGGAAAGCTCCTCGCAAACAGCTGGCTACCAAAGCTGCCCGGAAGAGCGCTCCAGCCACGGGCGGAGTGAAGAAGCCTCATCGCTCCAGACCCGGCACTGTGGCTCTGAGGGAGATCCGCCGCTACCAGAAATCCACCGCTACCAGAAATCCACCGAGCTGCTGATCCGCAAACTGCCCTTCCAGCGCCTGGTGCGAGAGATCGCTCAGGACTTCAAGACAGACCTGCGCTTCCAGAGCTCGGCCGTCATGGCCCTGCAGGAGGCCAGCGAGGCTTACCTGGTGGGGCTCTTTGAGGACACCAACCTGTGCGCCATCCACGCCAAGCGAGTCACCATCATGCCCAAAGACATCCAGCTGGCCCGCCGCATCCGCGGGGAACGCGCCTAAACCCCGCCTTCAGCACCAAGTACAACAGCGGCTCTTTTAAGAGCCACCAACTCGACAAATGAAAGAGCTGCGATCTCCTGCTAACGATTCTAGTGTTTGAATTCCCAGGACAGAATATTCCCAGGACTCCAAAACTGAAACCTCTCAATGTTACAATTAACCCTCCGTTGCATTGAGGTCATTCATATCTCCAATCCTTTGATGGTTGGAGTAAAAACTATGCCGTTAACAATTCTACCGCAATTTAATTTTAAAGTATGGGGCAGCACGGTGGCACAGTGGTTAGCACTGCTGCCTCACAGCACCAGGGACCTGGGTTCGATTCCCGACTTGGGTGACTGCCTGTGTGGAGTTTGCACATTCTCCCCGTGTATGCGTGGGTTTCCTCCGGGTGCTCCGGTTTCCTCCCACAGTCCAAAGATGTGCGGGTTAGGTGGATTGTCCATGCTAAATTGCCCCTGAGTGTCAGGGAGACTAGCTAGGGTAAATGCATGGAGTAATGGGGATAGGGCCTGGGTGGGATTGCGGTCGGTGCAGACTCGATGGGCCGAATGGCCTCCTTCTGCACTGTCGGGATTCTATGATTTTATTAAACCTGCGATCATTTCAGTTTCCGAGCAATAATTCCGCAAATCCACTTTCTTCGCACGTGTTTCGAGTCGCAGCGAGTGTTGAAAATTGTGTCAATTAAGTTCAGAATATGAAGCATGTCCCCAACAGTAACCCACTCACACCGATATAGCCATTGCAGGAACATTCGCATAGACAATAATTAACACTTTTCCAGATCGAGTGACTGACTTTGAAAACCGATGAATGTCCTCGCAGACTATCACATTTTAAAGCAATTATATTGGAAATAGGATTATTTCAGTTCACTGGGATGGTTTCCCCAATAAACTGTATGTGTCAATAGTACGGATTGATAGAACAAAGCGGGAAACAGCTGTACTGTGAATAGCAGTGCAGAAACTGACCGATAGACACGAGATCGCCCTTTTTCAGATAAAGTGAGTGGCTCTGAAAAGAGCCTTTGGGTTATCAGATTAAAGAATGGCCGCTTCACTTGCTCTTCGCGGCCCCAGCGCTGCTTTTCTTGGGCAGCAGCACGGCCTGGATATTAGGCAGCACCCCGCCCTGAGCGATGGTCACCCCTCCCAGCAGCTTGTTGAGCTCCTCGTCGTTGCGGACGGCCAGCTGCAGGTGTCTGGGGATGATGCGGGTCTTCTTGTTGTCCCGGGCCGCGTTCCCGGCCAGCTCCAGGATTTCAGCGGTCAGATACTCGAGCACAGCAGCCAGATAGACCGGGGCTCCGGCACCCACACGCTCAGCATAGTTGCCCTTTCTCAGGAGCCTGTGAACCCGGCCCACCGGGAACTGCAGTCCAGCCCGGGAGGCGCGAGACTTGGCCTTGGCCCGAGCTTTCCCGCCGCTCTTTCCTCTTCCAGACATTTGCACAATCTCACAAACACTTTCACAAAGAATCAGCAATTTCTCCAGCATTGACTGTTCTTATAAACTGACAGCTCCTCTGATTGGCCGCTGCTCTATTCACCTCATTTGCCTGTATTCTTCACCAATCAGCTCACTGGAAACAGAAGAGGGCGGGATTTCCCCACAACAACCGGCAGAAGCAGAGAATTTGTCCATTTCCAAAAGCCCGCCAATTTCATTGTGGGAAAGGAGCGAATTCAAATCAATGTCGTCCTTAGTCAGAGATTTCAAATCCCTTCTATTGATTTGCTTTTATTCAGCTCTTCCCGTCACCAATCGCAGGCGCGGCTTTAACATTTTCTTTCAAAGTGTTTCATTCTCCTATCGCTTTCTAACTGTCCTGGGCGGGAATCAATCCCTGTTCACAGCATTCCCAGAAGGAAAACACTCCGTTTCGTCTTCAATCAGAACCCAGTGTCCTTCACTGAAAACAGGGAGCCGGATCGAGTCCGCACACTGTCCTTATTCCGCTCTGTAATAATCCCACTCCGGAACGTTACCCTGCGGAGAAAAACTGTGAATAAAATGATGAATCAATGAACATTTCAGGAATTGAGAGAAGGGACCGTTCCCGCGAAAAACAGCCGCTAATGAGGTCATTTAGGAGCTGTGAAAATAACAGAATAATAACAGCTTTCAGCACAAAGCGAAGGCGGCTGAGTGAATTCTGGGTCAGTGTTTGGATTACAGGACAGGAGACACAAACGAAAGTTTAAAAGATAATTTATTAGTCACAAGTAGGCTTACATTTAACACTGCAATTAAATTACTGTGAAAATCCCTTCGTCGCCACACTCCGACGCCTGTTCGGGTACACTGAGGGAGAATTTAGCATGGCCAATTCACCTAATCTGCACATCTTTGGACTGTGGGAGAAAACAGGAGCCCTTTCCTCTTTCAGAAGAGGAAAGAGGCAGAGGATGGATGTACTGGTCTGGAAACCCAGAGACCTGGGTTCAAATCCCAATGGGGTGGATTCCTAATGGGGCAAATTAGAAGTTTATGGGGTGGCACTGCTGTCTCACAGCGCCAGGAACCTGGGTTTGATTGCTGGCTTAGGTCATTGTCTGTGTGGAGTCTGCACGCTCTCCCCGTGTTTGCTTCGTTTCCTCCAGGTGCTCCGGTTTCCTCCCACAGTCCAAAGATGTGCAGGTTAGGTGGATTGGCCATGCTAAAATGCCCCTTAGTGTCCTGGGATGCATAGTTTAGAGGGATTTGCGGGATAACTATGTGGGTTTACGGGGATCAGACCTGGGTGGGATTGTTGTTGGTGCAGACTTGATGGGCTGAATGGTCTCCTTCTGCACTGTTGGGATTCTATGATTCACCCAGAGGAAAACCAATGAGATTTCCTGACCCAATTGTTGTTGGAATGATGATCAAATAGGATTCGGGAAAAAGGCAGCAAGATTTTTCCTTCCTCCCTTCCATTCTCTAGGTTTACACCGGCTGAAAGAACAACGGAAAACGTTATTAGGGATGGAGCAGTAACAGATTATCTTTGGGAAACACATTAAGTTTGAAATTTCCTTGTTATGTAATAGAGCAGAGTGGTTATGTTTGTGGCGAGATGCAAGAAACTGTGGAGGAACAGAGAGCCGTGTACAGACATCATTATCAGCTAGTGGACAGGAAGGTAAAAAATAATGTAACAAAGCGAATAGAATATGAAGAATTGGAACTCGTGCTACAGTTATAGAAAACTCTTGTTTAGACCCCATTTAGATCACTGCGTTCAGTCTGGACAACACACCTCAAGAAGGTTAGATTGGCCTTGGAGTGGGAGCAACAGAATTTCACCAGTGATACCAAACTCAAATGATGAGGACAGATTGCAAAAACAAGTCCTGTCATTACCTGAATATGGAAGATTAAGGGATGATGTGAGTGAGATGTTTACAATGAATAATTTGACAGGGTACACAGAGATAAACTATTGGCTCTGAATGGGGAAACTCACTGTAAAATGACAGAGGCATTTCAGGGGTAATTTCAGAAAAAAGCATCTTTACAGAGGATGGTGGAAATGTTGAATTGTCCACAAACAATTGTTAAAGCTGCGTTTATCAAGAAATTTCCAAGCTGAAGCTGACAAGTAGCCAGTAATATGAAGGTGGATAGTCAGAGATTCTGGAGATAGTTGAACAAGGAAAGAGTTAGCAGAGTGAGCATTGGTTCTATAGAAAGTGCAACTGGGGGATTGATAATGGAAAACAGGGTATTGGCAAATGAATTCAACAGGTATTTTTCATTGGTGTTCACGATAGAGGATACAAGTAACATCCCAGAAATAGCTGTAAACCAGCAAATGGAAGGGAGGGAGGAACACAGGAAAATTCCAATCAACAGGGAAAGGGGTATTGAGCAAATTGTCGGGTCGACAGGCTGACAAATTCCTGGGTCCGGATGGACTTCTCGTGAAGGACATGAAAGAAGTGGCGAATGAGATAGTTGATGCATTTGTTTTAATTTTGCAAAATTCCCTGACTTTGGAGAATGTTCCATTAGGTTGAAATATGACAAATGGAATACCTTGATTCAAAAAGGGATGGAGACAGAAAGCAGGAAACTACAGGCTGTTAGCCTAACAGCTGTCATCGGGAAAATGTTAGAAGCTATTCTGAAAGATATTACAGATATTACAACTTGGAAAAAATACAAGGCAATCAGGCAGAGTCAATATGGTTTTCTGAAAGGGAAATCATGTTTAACTAAATTATTGGAGTTTTTTGAAAGAGGCCCATGTGCTGTGAATGGGGAACCGGTGGATGTCCTGTTCTTACATTTCCAGAAGACATTTGCCAAAGTGCCAGATTAAAGGTTATTGTGTAAAATAAACATTCATGGTTTTGGGCGTATCATTTTGGCATGGATTGATGGTTGGCTAGCTAACAGGTCAAAAAGAGTTAGCACAAATGGTTCCTTTTCTGGGTGGCAGGATCTGATGAGTGGTGTATTCATGCTGGGGCTACAAATTGTTACAATTTATAAAAATTGCTTGGGTGAAGGGACTGAAGGTACCGTTGCTAAATTTGCTGACAGCATAAAGATAGATAAGAAATTAATTGTGAAGTATACGTAAGGAGGCTTCAAAAGGAAACAGATAGATTAAGTGAGGGCAAAATGTGGCAAATGAGGCAAATTGCGAGGATAAAACAGTGGTTGACAAATGGGAGACTTTCAAAGTTGAGTTGAATGGGATGCCAGCCAGGTACATAGCCACCAGACACACATATGCAGTGTCCAAAGCTGGGGTATCCTGGATGTCTGAGGTTATTAACGAGAAAATAAGGAAGAAAAAAGAGGCATATGATGCATGCTGGAATAATAATAGCAATAGAAATCAGGAAAAACAGCTCAAAATGCAGGAGAGAGGCTAAGGCTGGAATAATGAAGAGGAAGCATGAGGAAATGTTAGCAGGCTGCGCTAATACAAATCATAACATGTTCTTCAAACATATTAATTGTAAAGGATTAGTGAAGGATAGAGTGGGGTTCAATAGGGCCAAGCAGGGTAAACTGCTCACTGCAGCAGAGGGTATGGCAGAGATAGTAAATAAGTACTGTACTTCTGGCTTTACCAAACTAGACAATGTGACAATGGCCCAGTTGAAAATGTATGTGTTGATTAACTGAGCTTCATAGTGAGAGTGTGGAATTAACTCTCTCTCAATCGATCATTGTGTGTGGGTGCGGAATTAACCCTGTCTCAATCTATTCGTGTGTGTCAGTGTTGAATTAACTCTCTCTCAATCTATTACTGTGAGAGTGTGTGGAATTAATTCTCAATCGATCATTGTGTGAGTGTGTGGAAGAAACTCTCAATCTTTTATTGTGTGAGAGTGTGGAATTAACGGTCCCTCAATCTATTACTTGTATGAATGTGGAATTAACTGTCTCTCAATCTATTACTCAATGTCACTGTGGAATTAACTCTCAATCTATTACATTGTGTGAATGTGGAATTGACTCTCTCTCAATCAATTACCGTGTGTCAGTGTGGAATTATATCTCAATCTATTACTGTGTCCGAGCGGGGAATTAACTCTCCCTCAATCTTTTACTGTGTGCCAGTATTGAATTAACTCTCTCTGAATCTATTACTGTGTTTGAATGTGGAATTAACTCCCTCTCAATCTATCATTGCGTGTGAGTGTAGAATTAACCTTCTCTCAATTACTGTGCGCGAGTGTGGAATTATCTCTCTTTCAATCAAATACTCTGTGTGTGTGGAATTAACTCAATCTATTACTGTCTGACTGTGGAATTAACTCTCACTCAATCTATTACCGTGTGAGAGTGCGGAAATAACTCTCTCTCAATCTGTTAAAGTGTCAGCGTGGAATTAACTCTCTCTGTCTATCTGTTACTGTGTCCATGTGCAATTACCTCTCAATCTATTTTTGTGTTCGTGTGTGGAATTAACTCCCTCTCAATCTATTACTGTGTGAAAGTGTGGAATTAACTCTCTCAATTTATTACTGTGTGAAAGTGTGGAATTAACTCTCTCTCAATCTATTACTGTATGTGAGCGTTGAACTAACTCACTCTCAATCTATTCCTGTGTCAGTGTGGAATTAACTCTCTCACAATCTATTACTGTGTGTACGTGTGGAATTAACTCTCTCTCAATCTGTTGCTGTGTGAGAGCATGGAATTAACTCTCAATCTATTCCTGTGTGTGAATGTGGAATTGACTCTCTCTCAATATATTACAGTGAGAGAGTGTGGAATTAGCTCTCTCTCAATCTATTATTGTGTGTCAGTGTGGAATTAACTCTCAATGTATTGCTGTGTGTCAGTGTGGAATTAACCCTCTCTCAATCTATTACTGTGTGTCTGTGTCCAATTAACTGTCTCATTCTATTACGGTGTGACACAGTAATGGATTGAGAGAGAGTTCATTGCACTGTCACACCGTAATAGATTGAGACAGTTAATTGGACACTGACACACAGGAATAGATTGAGAGAGGGTTAATTCCACACTGATACACAGCAATACATTGAGAGTTAATTCCTCACTAACACACAGTAATGGATTGAGAGAGAGTTCATTGCACTGTGTTAGTGAGGAATTAACTCTCTCTCAATCCATTAGTGAGTGTCAGTGTGTAGTTAAAACTCTCTCAATCAATTACTATGTGTGAGCGTGGAATTAACTCCCAATCTATTAGTGTGTGTGAATGTGGAATTGACGCTCTCTCAATATATTACAGTGTGAGAGTGTGGAATTATCTCTCTCAATCTATTACTGTGTGGGAATGTGCAATTATCTCTCTCTCAATCTATTTATGTGTGTCCATGTGGAATTAACTCTCTCTCAATCTATTGCTGTGTGTCAGTGTGGAATTAACTGTCTCAATCTATTACGGTGTGTCAGTGCAACTAACTCTCTCGCAATCTATTAATGTGTGTCAGTATGGAATTAACGCATTCTCAACCGATTAATCTGTGTGTGTGTGTGGAATTAACTCTCAATCTGTTACAGTGTGAGAGTGTGGAAATAACTCTCTGATCTATTACTGTGCGTTACTGTGGAATTAACTCTCCCTCGATCTATTACAGTGTGTCAATGTGGAATTAACTCTCTCTCAATCTATTATTGTGTGTGAGCGTGGAATTAACTCTGTCTCAATCTATTATTGTGTGTCAGTGTGGAATTAACTCTGCATCTATTTCTGTGTGCGAATGTGGAATTAACTCTCTCTCAATCTATTATTGTGTGTGAGTGTGGAATTAACTCTGTCTCAATCGATGACTTTGTGAGAGTGTGGAATTGACTAGCTCTCATTCTAGCATCGTGTGTGGGATTAACTCTCAATTTATTACTGTGTGTGAGCGTGGAATTAACTCGCAATCTATTGCTGTGTGTCAGTGTGGAATTAATTCTCTCTCAATCTATTACTGAGAGAGAGCTTGGAATTAACTCCCAATCTATTACTGTGCATGAATGTGGAATTAACTCTCTCTCTCAATCTATTGCTGTGTCAGTGTGGAATTAACTCTCTCTCAATCTATTGCTGTGTGTCTGTGTGGAATTAAGAACAAAGAACAAAGAAAGTTACAGCACAGGAACATGCCCTTCGGCCCTGCACCAACCTTGCTGCCCAACTGAACTAAAACCCCGACCCTTCCAGGGACCATATCCTGCTATTCCCATCCTATTCATGTATTTGTCCAGACGCCCCTTAAAACTCACTATTGTATCTGCTTCAACCACCTTCCCCAGCAGTGAGTTCCAGGCACCCACCACCCTCTGTGTAAAAAACTTGCCTCATACATCTCCTTTAAACCTTGCCCCTCGCACCTTAAACTGATGCCCCCCAGTAATTGACTCTTCCACCATTGGAAAAAGCTTCTGACTGTCCACTCTGTCCATGCCCCTCATAATCTTGTAGCCTTCCATCAGGTCGCCGCTCAACCTCTGTCGTTCCAGAGAGAACAAACCAATTTTCTCCAACCTCTCCTCACAGCTAATATCCTCCATACCAGCCAACATCCTGGTAAGTCTTTGCTGTCCCCTCACCAAAGTCTCCACATCCTTCTGGTAGTGTGGCGACCAGAATTGAACACTATATTCCAAATGCAGCCTAACTAAGATTCTATAAAGCTGCAACATGACTTGCCAATTTTTAAACTCAATCCCCCACCGACGAAGGCAAGCATGCCGTATGCCTTCTTGACTACCTTCTCCACCTGCATTGCCACTTTCAGTGACCTGTGTACCTGTTCACCCAGATCCCTTTGCCTATCAATACTCCTAAGGGTTCTGCCATTGACTGTATATTTCCTATCTGTATTAGACCATCCAAAATGCATTAATTCACATTTGTCCAGATTAAACTCCATCTGCCTCTCTCCGTCCAAGCCCCCAACCTATCTATATCCTGCTGTATCCTCTGATGGTGCTCATTGCTATCTGCAAATCCACCAACCTTTGTGTTGTTCGCAAACTAACAAATCAAACCAGTTGCATTTTCCTCCAAATCAGTTATATATATTACGAACAGCAAAGGTCCCAGCACTGTTCCCTGAGGAACGCCAAATGTCACAGTCCTCCATTCAGAATCGCACCCTTCCACTGCTACGCTCTGTCTTCTAAGACCAAGCCAGTTCTGTATCCATGTAGCCAGCTCACCTCTGATCCCATGCGACTTCACCTTCTGCACCATTCTGCCATGAGGGACCTTGTCAAAGGCCTTACTGAAGTCCTTGTAGACAACATCCACTGCCCTACCCTCATCAACCATCTTCGTCACTTCCTCAAAAAACTCGATCAAGTTAGTGAGACATGACCAGCCCTTCACAAAACCATATTGCCTCTCGCAAATACATCCACTAATTTCCAAGTGGCAGTAAATCCTGCAGCCAGTGAGGATACAAACATTTCTCTCAAGGGCCCAGCAATTTCCTCCCTTGCCTCAACACAAAAATCGAGTGTGGAATTAACTCTCTCAATTTATTACTGTGTGAAAGTGTGGAATTAACTCTCTCTCAATCTATTACTGTATGTGAGCGTTGAACTAACTCACTCTCAATCTATTCCTGTGTCAGTGTGGAATTAACTCTCTCACAATCTATTACTGTGTGTACGTGTGGAATTAACTCCCTCTCAATCTGTTGCTGTGTGAGAGCATGGAATTAACTCTCAATCTATTCCTGTGTGTGAATGTGGAATTGACTCTCTCTCAATCTATTACAGTGAGAGAGTGTGGAATTAGCTCTCTCTCAATCTATTTAAGTGTCAGTGTGGAATTAACTCTTTCTGAATCTATTACTGTGTGGGAACATGGAATAACTCTCTCTCAATCTAATGCTGTGTGTGGGTGTGGAATTAACTCTCTCTCAATCGATTAGTGTGTCTGAATGTGGAATTAACTCTCTCTCAATCTATTACTGTGCATGAGTGTGGAATTAACATTTTCTCAATCTATTACTGTGAGAGAGTGTGGAATTAACTCTCTCAATCTATTACTGTGTGTGAGTGTGGAATTAACGCTGTCAGCCATTCTCTGTTCATGTGTTTCAGTATGGAATTACATCAGTTCATCTATATTAGTGAATGCGAGGATGGAATTAAATCTGTATTTGTTATTCACTATTACTGAATGTGAGTGGGACATTAACTCTCTGTTCATCGCTGTTATAGCATGTGAGAGTGGAATTAACGGTCAGTCTTGGTTATTGTGTATGAATGTAGCATTAACTCTTGCTCAGTAGAATTGAATGTGTAATTAACTCTGGCTGTGTTACTGTATGTTAGTGTGGAATTGATTCTCTGTCCTTAAATCACCATCACTGTATTTTTGTTTGGAATTACCATTGTGTCAATCTCTGTTACTGCATCTGAATGTGTAATTCACTCCCTATCTATCAATATTAATGTGTGAAGTTATCTCACTGTCTGTAAGTCTCTGTTACTGCATGGAAGTGGGTCACTGTCAGCTTAGCAAACTGCTGCTTGCAGAGAGCCACATGGATCAGTGCTGGGTTCTCAGCTATTTACAATCTATATTAATGGCCCAGATGAAGGGACAGACCATCACAAAATTTTCAGACAATACATAAATAGGTGGGGAAGTAGGTTGTGAGGAGGACACAAAGAGTCTGTAAGGAGATATAGCGAGGTTAAGTGAATGGACACAAATTTGTCAGGTAGGATACAATGTGGGAAAATGTGAGGCTTTCCACTTCAGTGGGAAGGATGGGAAGGCAGAACATTATTTAAATAGAGGGGGAGATACAGCAGATTGATCCAGAAAAGGAGGAAATAACTCTAATTATAAGTACATATGTGGCGTATCAAAGTAGGGAAATGTTGCTACAAATACATGATATTGCTGAGTTTAAAGGTTTTCTCTGATTTAAAGAGGAAAATACTTGTAATGGAGGCAGTGAAGATTCACTCGGCTGATTGCTGAGATGAAGGAGTTATCTTATGAGGAAAGTTCAATCAAGTTGAGCCGATCTCATAGAAGTTGAGAAGAATGAGAAATGATCAGGTTGAAACATTGAAGGATCTGAGGGAATTGGACAGGGTAGATATCGAGAGAAATGTTTTCATTTGTGGGCAAAATTAAAACTAGAGGACACAGATAAAAATAAAGTATGCCCCACTTTAGATGGAGATGAGAAGAAATTTCTCCCCTCAAAATGTCCTTAATTTGTGGAATTTAACAGATTCCATCCTAAGTTAGAAAGAGTTTTGATCTACAGGAGAGACAAGGGTTATGGGGCAGGCAATTAAATGGAGTTGAGGCCATAATCACATTAATCATGATCTTACCGAATGGTGGGGGAACCCTAAAGAACAAACTGCCTTCTGCTGCTCCTGCTTCTTATGTTCTGATTTGATGTCAATGTGGGACTAACTCTCTGTTAGGCTCTGTTCCAGTATTTCAGTGTGGAATTAACTCAAGCTTGATACTGCATATGAGTGCAGAACTGATTTGCTGTCGATTATTTATTCTATATGAGAGTGCAATGTCTCTGCCAGTCTCTGTTCCTGTTCAGGAAACTTTGATGAGAAATGTTTGGGCTCGACTGGTCTCAAATGTACTCAGGTTTAAAGCCATCAGCTTTTCCTCCATCAACACTCCAGTTCAAAGCCAGCCAACAAGAACGTACCTTCACAGAACATCCACCCTCATTCCAAAGGGGTCTTCATTTGTCTATTTCAGGCCTCAGTTTTCTGAACAGCTGCAATATTTCACCGGTAAAATCATGTGGATACTGAACATCTGAAACAAAGTGAAAATTCTGGAATGACTCAACAGGTCAGGCAGGTCAGAGAGAAACAGAGTTCATGTTTCAGCTCTCTGACAATTGGCTTGCATTAAAACACGCACTGATGTCTGTGAATGGCAGCAGCCATTAATTCCCACATGAGGAATTAATGGTGTAGTGGTATTGTCACTGGACCATGATCCAGAGTAATGCAATGGGACCTGAATATCACCACAACAGAGTGACATTTGAGCTCAATAAACAACTGGAAATAAAGGTCTAATGATGGCCATGTCGTAAAAACTCACTGGATTCACTGATGTCCCTTTAGGCAAGCAAATCTGCCCACATGACCTCTTCTGGCCTACATGTGACTCCAACCACACAGCAATGTGTTTGACTCTTAAATGCCCTCTGAAATGGCCTAACAAGCCACTCAGTTCAAAGGTAATTAGTGCAATGAATGCTGGCCAAGTCAGTGACGCACACATTACATGAATGAATAAAAATAATTATCTGCACCCAGAAAGCGCTCTATCCAACACACTGACTTGCCCAGGCACTGAGAGTGGGCACGCTCCCCAGGGGCAGCTGCAGGACAATCGGTGCTGGAACTTTCCTCACTGCCACTTGTCTCCCATTCCACCAAGCTGCCTGTGTCCTTTTGAAGTTTCCCACTTTCCTCCTCACAGCTGCCAATGCCTCCAAGTTTGGTGGCGTGTGGAAATGTTGAGCTTGTGTCCTGGAAACCAAGGTGTGTGTCATTAATATATATCAGGAAGAGCAGGGCTCCTAACACCGAGCCCTGGGAACTCCACTGGAAACCTTCCTCCAGTCTGAGAAACAACCATTAACCACTGCTCTCTGTTTCCTCTCACTCACACTGTTCCATATGGGGCGGTGAGGATGGCCTCGCTGCACCATCCGCTTCATGGTGCCGCTCCCCCGGCTCCCTCGCTGCACGTCCGCCGAGCCCGGCGGCTCTGAGAGCCGCTGAGACTCGCCGTTGTTGCGCGTGCACAGTTCCGCTCAGCTTCCGCTCCGGGGCGGAGCCTCCTGACGCCTGCGCAGTGCGGATCATTCTGACTGAGATAGACCGTATTCACGCTCGCGGTGCATTGTGGGTTACACTGCCCACCATTTCATGGAATAATACAGCATATCATAGAAATCATAGAAACCCTACAGTGCAGAAAGAGGCCATTCGGCCCATCGAGTCTGCACCGACCACAATCCCACCCAGGCCCTACCCCCACATATTTACCCGCTAATCACTCTAACCTACGCATCTTTGGACTCTAAGGGGCAATTTTTAACCTGGCCAATCAGCCCAACCCGCACATCTTTGGATTGTGGGAGGAAACCGGAGCACCCGGAGGAAACCCACGCAGACACGAGGAGAATGTGCAAACTCCACACAGCATATGGGGTTATATTTAAACCCATCAGAATTCTGCCAGAGATTTCGTAGCGAATCCGCCCCATTTCCTCTTTATGCCCTAAAATTCGCCCTTTAAAACGGTTTTTCTCCAACTGCTCTTTGAAAAAATTTTGCATCAGATTCCCCAGTTTTTTAAACAGCGTATTCAGGATTTACAGAAACTAGCTCCCTATGTAAGTAAACATGTGTTTGCTCACAATATCTTTACTTTTTTAACAAATCATAATGAATCAATGTCCTCATGCAACAGGAACAGTTTATGCCAATTTACTCTATTAAAGCTGTCCATGATTTTGAACACCTCCATGAAAACTCCTGTTAACGTGCCTACAGACATCAAAAACTATGAATGCTGGAAGTACAAACTTAATTTTGAAAATCTGGATGTACACAACAAGTATGGACCTGCGGGGGTAAATAGTGATCAGGTTTAAACTTTCAGATCAACATCCTTTCATCAGCACTGGTGAAAGTTACAAATGTGATCGAAGATTTTAAGAAAATGCTACGGAGAACGGCAGATGGCAAAAAAAACCAAAAGGGAGGTTTGTGATTGTGTGCAACACACGCGCATAAAATGGCAAACAGTCTAAAGGAAATAGTAAGAGTACAAGTAAAGATAGTGAGCACTGTGTCGTCAAGAGGGGTGCATGAGTTCCATTGGAGCACTAGAGAAGACCAAGGACAGAATGATCAGTGTGAGCAAAGCACAGAATTAAAATGATAGGAATTATCACAAATAGTGTGCTACTTGTGGACTGAATGGAAATGTTCCACAATCTGTACATCTGTCATCAGAATGTAGAGCAGAGTACATTGTGAGCAGCAAATACAGCACACTACATTTAAATGATAAGTCCAGTAGGATTCATTGAGGGGGTTTCTGATGAGGAGAAAAGAGGTAAAAGGCCTGTTGTTGCACCTTGACAGGTGCCATGGAAAGTCAAAACGACAAATAGAAGCTGTTAGGAAAGGACTGCAGTATTCGGAGGGGAAGGAATGTTTGGTGACAGCATCACACAAGCTAGAGGTGGTAAAAATGCTGAGAGCTAATCCATTGAAAAAGTTGGTAATTTAAAGGAGGAAGCATTACCATAATACAGAGAATATAGAGACGGGGTGAGAGCAGAGGTGTGGGACAAGAGCAGACACAGATGAGTATGCTGTCAGCCACAGAGTGGGGAGATCAGTGGCTGAGGAAAAAGGAAGAAATATCAGAATTTCTCAAATGGAAAGCTCCATTATCAGTACGCATTGTTCAAGACCTTAATTATACGGCCAGGAGAAATATTGATGTATCTGAACGTTTTATGTTTCAATTTTGTAGAATACATTCAATGCTCACAATGTGGTTTGCTCTGGGTTGGATAGATTGAGTGTCTGCTTTGTGAAACACCTGTCTTCAGTCAGAACAAAGATTCAAATCCAAGCTTAAACTGAAGTCCCAGCTCTAAACAAAGGAAACTCAGAATGTATTACAGGTGAGTTGGCTAAAATAGATTGGGAAACTCGATGAAGGGGCACGAAGGTGGATAGGCAGTGTCTGATATTTAAGGAAGAAATGCTTGCATTGTAACAGTTGTAGATTTCCTTCAGTCGCAAAAACATAACAGGAAAAATGACCCAATCATGGCTAATAAAATTAGGTATTATTAGATATGATGATGATTTTTATAAAGTTGAAAGAAAAAGTTGAAACCCGAAGGATTGGGAACAGTTTTTATTTCAGGAAAGGAGGACAAAGAGATTGGTTAGAGGGATAAAATGCTGTACGAGAGTGAACTTGCAAGTCGCTGACAATTGGACTATTAAAGCTTATGTTAGTATGTGAAAAAATATAACAAAGATAAATTTAGGTGCTTTGCATTCGGATATGGACAAATTTATAATGGAGAACAAGGAAATGGCAGCGCAATTAAATAAATGTTTTCATGCTGTCTTCATGGAGGAACACACAAATAACTTCCCAGCAATGCTCGGGAACCATGGTCTAGAAATTGGGGGGATTTAATATTACTAAAATATATAGTGCTGGAGAAATTAATGGGACTGAGGGCTGCAAAATCTCCAAAGCCCAATAATCTACATCACAGGGTTCTAAACGAAGTGGCAATGGGAAGAATGGATCCAACATTCTCTACATTCTTTAACAGTCTAAGCAGTTTGGAGAGTGGAAAATGTAACCCCTGAGCACAGTTTCACAGCAGAGAGCACAATTCCACAGCAGAGATCACAGTTTGACAGCAGAGAGCACCGTTCCACAGCAGAGAGTATTTTTCCACAACAGGGAAATGAGTTCCACAGCGGAGATCACAGTTCCACAGCAGAGAGCACAGTTCCACAGCAGGGATCACAGTACCACAGCAGATATCACAGTTCCACAGCAGAGAGCACAGTTCCACAGCAGGGAGCGCAGTTCCACAGCAGGGAGCGCAGTTCCACAGCAGGGAGCGCAGTTCCACAGCAGAGAACACAGTTCCACAGCAGAGAGCACAGGTCCACAGCAGAGAGCACAGTTCCACAGCAGAGATCACAGTTCCACAGCAGAGATCACAGATCCAGAGCAGAGATCACAGATCCACAACAGAGATCACAGATCCACAGCAGAGATCACAGTTCCACAGCGGAGAGCACAGTTCCACAGCAGCGAGCACAGTTCCACAGCACTGAGAACTTTTCCACAACAGGGAAAAGAGTTCCACAGCAGAGATCACAGTTCCACAGCAGAAAGTACAGTTCCACAGCAGGGATCACAGTTCCACAGCAGGGATCACAGTTCCGCAGCAGGGATCACAGTTCCGCAGCAGAGATCACAGTTCCACAGCAGAGATCGCAGTTCCACAGCAGAGGATCTATTTAGAAACGAGGAAGCAGAATTAAACAAGAAGAAGGTTAGAAACAGGAGACATCTTGGGATTTACATTAATGACCACTCAGTCCATTCTCCTTTGCCTGTGTGTGATCTTGTGTATCCTGACTATCTGTCGGTTCGTCTGTGTGTCTTTCTGTGTTTTCCATTCTTGGTGACAGTGGAATTGTGGCGCTAGGGGGAGCAGCCGAGCGCATGCACTCCAATGATGAACACGGAAGTGAAAACCTGTGACACATTCACAATAGTTCGCAGGCAATTTTAATTGTGGAGCAGAGTGGCGCAGCGGAAGCGTGCTGGGCCCATAACCCAGAGGTCGATGGATCGAAACCATTCTCTGCTATTACGTTTTGAACAACAGCAAAAATAATTCCTCAGCGGCTCCTTCAAAATGATTTGACATTTCCGCCCAGGATGCTGTAATTTTCTTCCGCTTCTCGCTCCTCGTTAACATTTGAATGAGCAACAGATCGCTAAAATGCCATTTACTCACACACGGACACAAGCTGTAAATGTTGCAAAGATACACAAGCCAAGGTTTTTCCCTTTCAGCCCGTTTCTCCCAAACAGCTGACACAGGCGTGATGATCCGAATGATCTTGAATTATTCACCATCACTCTATGATTGTCCGAATAGAAAAAAAGCTATTTTCTTCAATGAAAACAATCTAGTGAAGTTTAGACATATTAGCTGCACTATTTCTGATCTACAGGGCACCCTGCAGTAAGCCACCATGCTTATATGGGCAGCAGCGTCCTCCCTGTGACATGTACTATTGAGAAGGACAAGAATATCAGCACAGCGGACACAGGATCACGTTAAAAACAGAGTTAATCCTTATTTGGACAGAAATCACCATTTTTTTCTTAATTACTGGTTTAAAACATGAAATTCAGTTCCCAAAATCACCATAAACTGAGAAAGTGAAGTTTCCTTTCTTCAGGTTTGCACATTGCATACACATTGTATGAAATACTTTTTTCAGTCTCTCTGATTGTTCCCTTGATTCGCCTCTTCATAGCTGGACGGATTTTAACGTGTTCGGTTTACAACATATTTCACCCTTCTCGGCCTTACTTCAGGTCAAAACTGTGACCTGCGAGGGTCCTTTCTCCTCGCACTGAATGTCTGCCTCTAACATATTGTGGTCACTCAGTGTTTGATGTTTATTTACTGTCAGATTATTAATTAATCCTGCTCCTGCCTCATTACTGAAATTCGTGGAACCTTTTGTCTTGTGCTTTCCAAAGCAAGGTGGAGGGCAGCAGTGATTAAGTAATAAAATAATTGGTGCTGCAAGGCTAAAGGGAGTGTGAAAGGAACAAGTAACAGCAAACAGAGATGTGTCTGAAGGAGGTGTGAATTGAAGAATGATGAACAACTGCCAGCTGAAAGCAAAATCAAGAGAAAATCTAGATGAAAATAAAATGGATTCAATTATGACGGTTACTATCATATTAGAAATACGGGCAGGAGTCAGGCCATTCAGCCCCTCAGTCCTGCACCATCATTCAAGAAGGGAGGCGATGGTCTCGTGGTATCATCGCTCGACTATTAATCTGGAAACTCAGCTAATGTTCTGGGCACCCAGGTTCGAAACCCTCCACAGCAGATGGTAGAATTTGATTTCAATAAAAAGTAATTTGAAAATAAGAATCGAGTGATGGCGATGGAACCATTGTTGGAAAAATCCATCTGGTTCACTAATGTGCTTTAGGGCAGGAAATCTGATGAAATTACCTTGTGTGGCCTACATGTGACTTCAGAACGACAGCAATGTGGTTGACTCGATACGTGGATGGGTAATAAATGCTGGCCAGTGATACGCACATCCTATGAATGGACCAAGGAAAAAGATCATAACTAAAATAATTGTGGCTGCAATTCGACTTTTCGAACTTTTGCAGCAACCATTCACTCCCTTGTATAATCTGTCTAATTCAGCCTAGAACATATTCAATGATCCAGTCTCAACTGTTGTCTGGGGAAGGGAATTCCACTGACTAACTATCCTCTGAGATGAGATGAGAGTGACTGCCCTTGACATCAAAACAGGATTTGACCGAGTTCAGCATCAAGGATCCTCAGCAAAAGCAAAGTCGATGGGAATCATGGAAACCTCTCCACTGGTTGGAACTTGATCCAGCATAAAGCCAGATGGTTGTGGTGGTCAGTCATTTCATCCTCAGGAGACCATTTCCCGAGTTTGTCAAGTTACTGTCCCAGACCCTTCCACCATAAGGTCAGAATTGGAGATGCTCGCTGATGACTGTGCAATGTTTAGCACCATTCAGGACTCTTCAGTTACCGAAGTAGACGATTCCCAAATGCAGCAAGAACTGGACAGTATCCAAGCTTGGGCTGAGATGTGGCAAATAACAATCACACCACACATGTACCAGACAAAGACCATTTCCAGCAAGAGAGAATCTAACCATTGTCCCTTGACATTAAATGAAATTATATCAATATCTTTGTGATTACCTTCAATTGGACTAGCGATGTAATACAAGGGCTACAAGGCAGGTCAGAGACACAGAATCCCACGGTGAGTAACAAAGATCCTGACTGCCAAACACTGTTCACCATCTACCAGGCACAAATCAGGAGTATGATGGATTAATCTCCACTTGCCTGGGTTAATGCAGCACCAGCAACACTCAAGAGGTTTGACACCATCCCGGACAAAGCATCCCTCATGATTGACATCCCATCTGTAAACACACATGCCCTTGACCACTGACACACAGTGGCAGCAGTACTTACTACCTCCAAGATGAGCTACTGGAACTCACAAATGTTCCTTCAGTCGCATCTTTCAAACCAAAGAGCACTACCGTCTAGAGAAGGACAAGAACAGTTGACTCATGGAAACACCATTAAATGGACCTTCCCCTCCAAGTCACTTACCATTCTCACTTGGGAATATATCGCTGTTCCTTCATTGTGGCTGGATTCATTCTGTATCTGTCATTCTCTGGTGCAATATATCTGTACCATATGCCATATGTATCTTGCATTTTTTGCTGCAGGATGCATGTTGCATCATTATTTGAACCTGTGTTTGGAACAGTAGTTGAGCAAGGGATTTTGTCTATCAGTTACTTTCTGATACTGCAAGTGAATTTGGGACTCATTCTGAATCTCTTAAGAATAGCATGTGTGATCATTCAAAATCTGAGCAGGAATAGACCACTCGAGTCTGCTCCTCCATTCTATAACATCATGGCTGATCTGATTTGAACATCGACTCCACACTCCTGCCTAACCTTAATACCTTTTACCTCTTTGCTTATCAACAATCTATCTACCTTTGGCTTAAAGACTCCATTTCAGTTAGCGTGTGTGTGTTTGTGTGTGTGACCATCAGTCAGTGCTATTGTATATGCATTTAAACACAATTCTGAATAGGAATCTTTCTGGTACCACACGAGTGCAGTATTCAGTATTCTCTGAAATTGTATGAGTTTGGCAGGCATTCTGATCTGTCACAAAGATGGAATATTAGGGTAGGATTTATGTTTCTCTCTCTGGTACCATACGTGATTTGGGGTTCATTCAGCATCTGAGTATATCTGCTGCTGTTTCTAAAGGGTGCAAATCATATGTATTGGTCAGACTGTCATAATGTGTGTGAGTGTGGGATCATTCTGAATCTGTCACTGGTACTCAGTGTCTGGGATACTGCTATGTAAGTGTGATAATCAGATGTAACTTTCAGTCCCTGGTGCTGTGTGTGCAGCATGAGATTCATTCATCTAACACTGAGCACATGTTTGAGAATTATCGTGTGTATGTCAGAGTCTATGACTCAATGTGAGCATGGGATTCATCATGTAATCTTCAATCTATTTATAAGTTTGGATTCATTCTATATAAATTTCCAGCAAAACAACAGGCCACTGATGTGGTAGGTTTGAAGCAAACAATGTATGTGAATTTCGGCCCAACATTAAATCTGTGTCACTCTGAACACAATTGTAAAAGATAATGTATCCTTCAATCTGATACTGGATTGCTATGCAAGCTTCACTCAGGTTGTTCACACTGATTTGATCTGTGACACTCAGCCTGATTCTGAGGAAGAATTTTGACATGAATGTAAAAGGAAACTCAGTCTGGAATTCATGTAGTATCGTCCATCTGGCTCAGTGTGAGTGGGGAGTTAGGATTAGTTAATAAACTATAGTTCAATTCAAAGTAATCAAATTGATGTTGTAACTTTAAGTTTCATAACCTGGGTGAGTTTTCAACTGGAATCTGAATTTGTATCTCAGGTTATACGAGCTCTCAGAATATCTCAATCTGAGAATGTATTTGAGATTAGGCTTTGTATGAATGTATTTGTGAGGATACAAACTATGGGCCACTTTTAAACCCCTGATGTGGGTGGTATTTAACTCGAATCTCAGTGTACATTATTAAGGTGCATTGTGTAACTTTTAACCGAAAACCATTTGTCAGTTTGATCAGATATTGAATTTGGAGCTGTGGCTGCTCTATTGTGGGATTGACACAGTGATGATCCAATATTAGGTGAGAATTTGGACTGCGATTTATGGATCCCCCTATCAATGGCACTGAGTTTGATTTGATGTATTGGTACACAGTGAAAGGTATTGCTTCTTGCGTAAAACGGACGAATCATACCGTTCACAGAGTAGAGGGGAGAAGGAAAGGAGAGGGTGCAGACTGTAGTGTTAAAAATTCATTTAGCAGGCGTGGGGTTTGAACCCACGCAGACATATGGCCATTGGATCTTAAGCCTTAACCACTCGACCATTCTGGTACGAGAACGAGCTGTCAAATAGGCACATCATCTGTCTCTCCTGCTGTTTGGGTCTGTGGAATTGATCAGCTGTCTGTGTCTCTGAGCTGTCAGTGACAATGTACGGACTGTGTGTGAGAAGGAGTTGGCGACAATTTCCCCTGTAACTTGTGTGGAGGAAATATCACGTTTGTTTTGGATCTGTCAAATATTTGTCTGGGAAACAAAGTACATTTAATATCTCAAATCCAGATTCCGTCAGTTTAATCTCTATTAATAATCATTGTGAGCGGTTTGTGAGGCTGCAGCCAGACTCTAGCTCTGATTGGTCACTCACATTTCAATCACATTCTTAACCAATCGGAGTGCCAGGTCGAAGAAATGGGAGGGTTTGATTGGTTCACATTTTCAAATTGGAAAAACCCGCCAATTTCAGTGCAGAAAAAATTAAAAAATAACGGAACGCCTGAATGTTCAGGAAACTATTTCAATCTCACACTTTATAATCCGTTTATTGTATTTTCCCTCACAGAATCCTGGCGCTATTGTAGGAACAGTTTGAATTTCTCAATCTCTTATCTATAACCTGCGGTAATCAGACCCCGTTCCGCAATTTAAAACGGAGCAAATCTCAGCTCAGTGAAAAAAGCAGAACCAAAGAGATCACCAACCAACTCCTTCACACAGGCTTCACAGGGACAGAGAGAAACGGCTGATTTCTGATCCTATCCCCTGAAAGCGGCCGAGAATGTTACAATGGGAAGTGCGGAGAGAATCCCTGACTCTATCCCGCCGGTGGAACAAGGCAGCTTTGTCACCGGAGAAGGAGGAGGGCCTGGGGGAGACAGATCTGAAAAGCGCTGCAATGGACTCAGGTCCTGTGTGTGCAGAAATCTCAGTGATTCCGCCCTCTGGGAAAGCTGCGGAATAAACAGATCAGCCCGAGAATAACCTCTTCATTCCCGCCTTTACTCTGTTCCGGGAGCGGCTCCCAGATCGCCCGAGAAAAAAATAATAATTTAATTCAGAGTCGTGAAACTCTGAATATAGTTATAATCAAATTTAAATAATTACCTCCTGATATTTTTTCTGCCCATTGTCCGTGACGATCCCCAGACTGGGATTTAAAATCTGCTCTCAGTTCAGTTTGATTGTCCCTTCAATGTGAAAGTGTGTGTGAGGGGCGGATATGAAGTCCCATTCACAGCATTCCGGAACGGGACAAATCTCTATCCTCCAGAAAGACATTTCTCATTCACTCAATAAGGGAAAAGATGGCGCAGCTTTTTCACAGAGATTGTGGGTGGCTCTTAAAAGAGCCGTTGTGTTTGGGGTGTTTTTCAGTCCATGGGGGAGTTTTACTTGGAGCTGGTGTACTTGGTCACCGCCTTTGTCCCTTCCGACACGGCGTGCTTGGCCAGTTCTCCGGGCAGCAGCAGGCGCACGGCGGTCTGGATCTCCCGGGAGCTGATGGTGCTGCGCTTGTTGTAATGGGCCAGGCGGGAAGCCTCACCCGCGATGCGCTCGAAAATATCGTTCACGAACGAGTTCATGATGCTCATGGCTTTGGAGGAGATGCCGGTGTCGGGGTGAACCTGCTTCATCACTTTGTAGATGTAGATGGAGTAACTCTCCTTCCTCGACTTTCGTCGCTTCTTGCCGCCCTTTGTTCCCGGTTTCTTAATCACTTTCTTCGCTCCCTTCTTGGGAGCTGGTTTCGATGTTGGTTTCTTCTCATCAGCCACCTTCAATTTCACGCAGAAAAAAAGCAAACGCCTTCCGAGCGCTGATTAAATAGACAGTCCCACAGAACTATGCTAATGAGGAATTGGGAAAGCAATGATTGTGATTGGACATTTTGAAAGTTATTACAGTCACTTATCAGGGATTCATTTGAGTGAATATGAAAACAGACCAATCTGATTGAGGTGTTTCCGCCAATCACAAGCCTCCTTACTAAATCAGGAAATACATTTTACAAAGAATCTCCAGCGCCAGTTTGTCAGTGTGTAAAGATCCACCGGGAAATGTCCCCTGACTGTGGGTGTGAGGGACCGTTCTCCACAGAGGGACTGTGCGGGAGTGTGGGATTCCTTCAGGAACTGTGAATCTCTGGTAAAGTGTGTGAGTGTGGGATTTACTCACTCTCTAACACAGTGTGTGTGTGTGGGATTTACTCACTCTCTAACACAGTGTGTGTGGGGGGGATTTACTCACTCTCTAACACAGTGTGTGAGTGTGGGATTTACTCACTCTCTAACACAGTGTGTGTGTGTGGGATTTACTCACTCTCTGATACAGTGTGTGTGTGGGATTTACTCACTCTGATACAGTGTGTGTGTGGGATTTACTCACTCTCTGATACAGTGTGTGTGTGGGATTTACTCACTCTCTGATACAGTGTGTGAGTGTGGGATTTACTCACTCTCTGATACAGTGTGTGAGTGTGGGATTTACTCACTCTCTGATACAGTGTGTGAGTGTGGGATTTACTCACTCTCTAACACTGTGTGTGTGTGGGATTTACTCACTCTCTAACACTGTGTGTGTGTGGGATTTACTCACTCTCTAACACTGTGTGTGTGTGGGATTTACTCACTCTCTGATACAGTGTGTGAGTGTGGGGTTTACTCACTCTCTGATACAGTGTGTGAGTGTGGGGTTTACTCACTCTCTGATACAGTGTGTGTGTGTGGGATTTACTCACTCTCTGATACAGTGTGTGAGTGTGGGATTTACTAACTCTCTGATACAGTGTGAGTGTGGGATTTACTCACTCTCTGATACCGTGTGTGTGTGTGGGATTTACTCACTCTCTGATACAGTGTGTGAATGTGGGATTTACTCACTCTCTGATACAGTGTGTGAGTGTAGGATTTACTCACTCTCTGATACAGTGTGTGTGGGATTTACTCACTCTCTGATACAGTGTGTGAGTGTGGGATTTACTCACTCTCTGATACAGTGTGTGAGTGTGGGATTTACTCATTCTCTGATACAGTGTGTGAGTGTGGGATTTACTCACTCTCTGATACAGTGTGAGTGTGGGATTTACTCACTCTCTGATCCGGCGTGTGAGTGTGGGATTTACTCACTCTCTGATGCAGTGTGGGATTTACTCACTCTCGGATACAGTGTGAGTGTGGGATTTACTCACTCTCGGATACAGCGTGAGTGTGGGATTTACTCACTCTCTGACACAGTGTGAGAGTGTGGGATTTACTCACTCTCTGATACAGTGTGTGAGTGTGGGATTTACTCACTCTCTGATACTGTGTGTGAATGTGGGATTTACTCACTCTCTGATACAGTGTGAGTGTGGGATTTACTCACTCTCTGATGCAGTGTGTGAATGTGGGATTTACTCACTCTCGGATACAGGGTGAGTGTGGGATTTACTCACTCTGTGATACAGTGTGTGAGTGTGGGATTTACTCACTCTCTGATACAGTGTGTGAGTGTGGGATTTACTCACTCTCTGATACAGTGTGTGAGTGTGGGATTTACTCACTCTCTGATACAGTGTGTGAGTGTGGGATGTACTCACTCTCTGATACAGTGTGTGAGTGTGGGATTTACTCACTCTCTGATACAGTGTGTGAGTGTGGGATTTACTCACTCTCTGATACAGTGTGTGAGTGTGGGATTTACTCACTCTCTGATACAGTGTGTGAGTGTGGGATTTACTCACTCTCTGATACAGTGTGTGAGTGTGGGATTTTCTCACACTCTGATACAGTGTGAGTGTGGGATTTACTCACTCTCTGATGCAGTGTGTGAATGTGGGATTTACTCACTCTCGGATACAGCGTGAGTGTGGGATTTACTCACTCTCTGATACAGTGTGAGTGTGGGATTTACTCACTCTCGGATACAGTGTGAGTGTGGGATTTACTCACTCTCGGATACAGTGTGAGAGTGTGGGATTTACTCACTCTCTGACACAGTGTGAGAGTGTGGGATTTACTCACTCTCTGATACAGTGTGTGAGTGTGGGATTTACTCACTCTCTGATACTGTGTGTGAATGTGGGATTTACTCACTCTCTGATACAGTGTGTGTGTGGGGGATTTACTCACTCTCTGATACAGTGTGTGTGTGTGTGGGATTTACTCACTCTGATACAGCGTGTGAGACCATAAGTTATCGGAGCAGAATTAGGCCACTCGGACAATCGAGTCTGGTCCGCCAATCATGACTGATATTTTTCTCTTTCCCATTCTCCTGCCTTTTCCCCATAATGCCTGGTCCCCTTATTAATCAAGTCTATCTATCTCTGTCTTAAAAAACACTCAATGACTTGGCCTCCACACCCTTCTGCGACAAAGAGTTCCACAGATTCACCAGTCTCTGGCTGAAGAAATTACTCCACATCTATTTTTTAAAGGATCGTCCCTTTAGCCTGAGATTGTGCCCTCTGGTTCTAGTTTTTCCTGATTTTGGAAATAACCTCTCCATGTCCACTCTATCCAGGCCTCACAGTATCCTATAAGTTTCAACAAGGTCCCCCCTCATCCTTGTGAACTCCAATGAGTGCAGACCCAGAGTCCTCAACCGTTCCTCATATGACAAGCTTTTCATTCCAGGGATCATTCTTGTGAACCTCCTCTGGGCCCTTTCCAAGGCCAGCACATCCTTCCTTCGATACGGGGCCCAAAGCTGCTCACAATACTGCAAATGGGGTGTGACTGGAGCCTTGTACAGCCTCAGAAGTACATCACTGCTCTTGTATTGTATCCCTCTCGCCATGAATGCTAACATTGCATTTGCCTTCCGAACTGCCAACTGACCCTGCCAGTTAACCTTCAGAGAATCTTGAACAATGACTCCCAAGTCCCTTTGCGCTTCTGATTTCGTCAGCATTTTCCCATTTAGAAAATAGTCTATGCCTCCATTCCTCCCTCCAAAGTGCATAACCTCACACTTTTCCACATTGTATTCCATCTGCCACTTCTTTGCCCACTCTCCTAGCCTGTCCAAGTCCTTCTGCAGCCTCCCTGCTTCCTCAATACTACCTGTCCCTCTCCATATCTTTGTATCATCTGCAAACCTAGCAACAGAGCTTTCACTTCCTGCTTCCAAATTGTTAATGTATATGGTGAAAAGTTGTGGTCCCAGCACTGATCCCTGAGGCACACCACTCAACATCGGCTGCCATCCTGAAACAGACCTCTTTATCCCCACTCTCTGCCTTCTGCCAGTCAGCCAATCCTCTATCCATGCCTGGATCTTACCCTTAACGTGGAGATGCCGGCGTTGGACTGGGGTAAACACAGTAAGAAGTTTGACAACACCAGGTTAAAGTCCAACAGGTTTATTTGGTAGCAAAAGCCACACAAGCTTTCGAGGCTCTGAGCCCCTTCTTCAGGTGAGTGGGAATTCAGTTCACAAACAGAACTTATAAAGACACAGACTCAATTTACATGAATAATGGTTGCAATGCGAATACTTACAACTAATCCAGTCTTTAAGAGACAAAACAATGGGAGTGGAGACAGCATCAAGACAGGCTAAAAAGATGTGTATTGTCTCCAGACAAGACAGCCAGTGAAACTCTGCAGGTCCACGCAACTGTGGGCGTTACAAATAGTGTGACATGAACCCAATATCCCGGTTGAGGCCGTCCGCGTGTGTGCGGAACTTGGCTATCAGTTTCTGCTCAGCGACTCTGCGCTGTCGTGTGTCGCGAAGGCCGCCTTGGAGAACGCTTACCCGAATATCAGAGGCCGAATGCCCGTGACCGCTGAAGTGCTCCCCAACAGGAAGAGAACAGTCTTGCCTGGTGATTGTCGAGCGGTGTTCATTCATCCGTTGTCGCAGCGTCTGCATAGTTTCCCCAATGTACCATGCCTCGGGACATCCTTTCTTGCAGCGTATCAGGTAGACAACGTTGGCCGAGTTGCAAGAGTAGGTACCATGTACCTGGTGGATGGTGTTCTCACGTGAGATGATGGCATCTGTGTCGATGATCCGGCACGTCTTGCAGAGGTTGCTGTGGCAGGGTTGTGTGGTGTCTTGGTCACTGTTCTCCTGAAGGCTGGGTAGTTTGCTGCGGACAATGGTCTGTTTGAGGTTGTGCGGTTGTTTGAAGGCAAGAAGTGGGGGTGTGGGGATGGCCTTGGCGAGATGTTCGTCTTCAACAATGACATGTTGAAGGCTCCGGAGGAGATGCCGTAGCTTCTCCGCTCCGGGGAAGTACTGGACAACGAAGGGTACTCTGTCCACCGTGTCCCGTGTTTGTCTTCTGAGGAGGTCGGTGCGGTTTTTCGCTGTGGCGCGTTGGAACTGTTGATCAATGAGTCTAGCGCCATATCCTGTTCTTATGAGGGCATCTTTCAGCGTCTGGAGGTGTCTGTTGCGATCCTCCTCATCCGAGCAGATCCTGTGTATACGGAGGGCTTGAGAACCACAGGACGTTCCAAACTATTTTAATGCCGATAAAGTATTTTTGAAATGCAGTCACTGTCCAATTGCTGAACGTTTAAACTATCTGTTCGACGAAGTCAGAAATTCCCATCTGGGAATGGTGAATGAATGCTGCAGCTCTGTCTCTGTGGCGCCAAGATTGACATGTTGGACTGCTCGTCATTGTCTTGTGAGATGTTCAAAGGTTGTTGGTCCGAACCTTATCGGAGTCAGGTTTTCGGGAAAAATTTGAAGAAAGAAGGAACTGCTGTGTCAGTGTTCTCAGATAAGTGAAACTGCCGCCTCGAACTTCATAAAACCCCACAGTGTGGAAGGAGAACACTCGGCCCCACGAGCCTGCACCGAGAAGAATCCCACCCAGCCCGTATCCCCGTAACCTCACATATTTACCGTGCTAATCCACCTGACACTACGTGCCAATTTAGCATGGCCAATCCAGGTAATACAGCAATAATTTTCATGGCTGACGATTCTGGAAAGACAAAATCTGCCACGATTGCCGCAAATGAAGCTGGTGTCTGCTTTGGAGCTTCTGAAACCACATGTGTTCAGAGTGACAAAATCCTGCCCAAAGCTGGTACCCTGATTTCAATTTTCATTTGATTGTCACATCGAGTTTCTCATGGGATTAGAATTATGGGAATATGGAATTGTGCTGGCCGACTCATCTCTCAAGACTTTGTGTCCATACTTCATCTTGGTCCCGTGAACTTCAAAACATTAAAGGAACCAACAGTTCACCCTCAATAAGGAGGCAAAGCAAATACACCACGCATGAGGTTGGGATTGTGCAGAAGACAATCGGTCAGCAGTCCATCGTTTTAACGACTCGGCCACCTCGTCACATGCACCGACCGCCATCATTTGTGATTTTAACACCCGTAAAAAAGAACAGATTACTCCAATAGGATAATGCTGTGTTTCTGCACTCTCGTTAATCTCTGTCTATCGCTGTTACTCTTCCATTCGATGTAAATCCACAGAATGTAAAGCGAAAGATAGTTCCCCTCTCTGGTGCCTATTTGATTTTGAATTCACTGAACATGGTAGTCGTGGTACACATTGGTACCAACGACATAGGTAAGGAAGGGATGGGGATTTAAAACAGGAACTTCGGGAGCTGGGCTGGAAGCTGAGAGCCAAAACAAAACATGTGGTCATCTCTGGTACGTTACCGGTGCCACGTGATAGCGAGTTGAGGAACGGGGAGAGAGTGCAGTTAAACATGTGGTTGCAGGGATGGTGTAGGAGGGAGGGTTTCAGATACGTGGATAATTGGAACACATTCTGGGGAAGGTCGGACCTGTACAAACAGGACGGGGTGCACCTGAAACAGAGGGCACCAATATCCTGGGACGGAAATTTGATACGGCTCTTCAGGGGGGTTTAAACTAATTTGTCAGGGGAGTGGGAAAAGGAGTTGTACTCCAGTGGACAGTGTTGAGGGTGGTGAGGTATTGGGGAAGGTATCAATGTCAAGGGTGGGAACCGGGAGACAGGAAGGTGGGTTGAAGTGTGTCTACTTCAATGCAAGGAGCATTCGGAACAAGGTAAATGAACTTGGCGTGGATTGGTACTTGGGACTACGATGTTGTGGCCATTATGGAGACGTGGGTAGAACAAGGACAGGAATGGTTGTTGGACGTTCCGGGGAATAGATGTTTCAGTAAGTGTAGGGAAGCTGGTAAAAGAGGTGGAGGAGTAGCATTGTTAATCAAGGATAGTTTAACGGCTGCGGAAAGGCACTTCGAGGGGGATCTCCACACTGAGGTAATATGGGCTGAGGTTAGAAATAGGAAAGGAGCGTTCACGTTGTTAGGAGTTTACTATAGGCCCCCAAATAGTAATAGAGATGTGGAGGAAGAAATTGCGAAGCAGATTATGGATATGTGTGGGGGTCACAGGGTAGTTGTCATGGGGGACTTTAACTTTCCAAATATTGATTGGAACCTTTGTAGGTCAAATAGTTCGGTTGGGGCAGTTTTTGTGCAGTGCGTGCAGGAGGGTTTCCTGACACAATATGTGGATTGGCCGACAAGAGGTGAGGCCACATTGGATTTGGTACCGGGAAATGAACTGGGCCAAGTGTTAGATTTGGTTGTGGGAGAGCACTTTGGAGATAGTGACCACAATTCGGTGTCTTTTGTTATTGCAATGGAGAGGGATAGGGCCGTAAGGCAGGGCAAGGTTTAGAATGGGGGGAGAGGTAATTATGATGCGATTAGGCAAGAATTAGGGGGCATAAGATGGGAACAGAAACTGTCAGGGAAAGGCACGAATGAAAAGTGGAACTTTTTCAAGGAACAAATACTGGGTGTCCTTGATAGGTATGTCCCTGTCAGGCAGGGAGGAAATGACCGAGTGAGGGAACCATGGTTCACGAACGAGTTGGAATGTCTTGTGAAAAGGAAGAGGGAAGCTTATGTAGGAATGAGGAAACAAGGTTCATATGGCTCGATTGAGGGTTACAAGTTAGCAAGGAATGAGCTGAAAAAGGGGCTGAGGAGAGCTCGGAGGGGACATGAGAAGTCCTTGGCGGGTCGGATCAAGGAAAACCCCAAGGCTTTTTACTCTTCTGTGAGGAATAAAAGAATGACCAGGGTGAGGTTAGGGCCGGTCAAGGACAGAAGTGGGAACTTGTTTATGGAGTCAGTAGAGATAGGCGAGGTGATGAATGAATACTTTTCTTCAGTGTTCACCAAGGAGAGGGGCCATGGTTTTGAGGAATAGAAGGTGTTACAGGCTAATAGGCTGGAGGAAATAGATGTTCGGAGGGAGGATGTACTGGCAGTTTTGAATAAACTGAAGGTCAATATGTCCCCTGTGCCTGATGAAATATATCCTAGGATTCTTTGGGAGGCAAGGGATGAGATTGCAGAGCCTTTGGCTTTGATCTTTGGGTCCTCACTGTCCACGGGGATGGTGCCAGAAGACTGGAGAGTGGCGAATGTTGTTCCTCTGTTTAAGAAAGGGAATAGAAATGACCCTGGTAATTATAGACCGGTTAGTCTTATTTCGGTGGTTGGTAAATTGATGCAAAAGGTCCTTAGGGTTGGGATTTACGACCATTTAGAAATATGCAGGTTAATCCGGGATAGTCAGCACGGATTCGTGAAGGGCAAGTCGTGCCTCAGAAGTTTGATTGAATTTTTGAGGAGGTAACTAAGTGTGTTGATGAATGTAGGGCAGTTGATGTCATATATATGGATTTTAGTAAGGCGTTTGATAAGGTCCCCCATGGTCGGTTTATGATGAAAGTAAGGAGTTGTGGGATAGAGGGAAAGTTGGCCGATTGGATAGGTAACTGGCTATCTGATCGAAGACAGAGGGTGGTGGTGGATGGAAAGTGTTCGGACTGGAGGCAGGTTGCTAACGGAGTGCCACAGGGATCAGTGCTTGGTCCTCTGTTCTTTGTGATTTTTATTAATGACTTAGAGGAGGGGGCTGAAGGGTGGATCAGTAAATTTGCTGATGACACCAAGATTGGTGGAGTAGTGGATGAGGTGGAGGGCTGTTGTAGGCTGCAAAGAGACATAGATAGGATGCAAAGCTGGGCTGAAAAATGGCAAATGGAGTTTAACCCTGAGAAATGTGAGGTGATTCATTTTGGTAGGACTAATTTAAATGTGGATTACAGGGTCAAAGGTGGGGTTCTGAAGACTGTGGAGGAACAGAGAGATATTGGGGTCCATATCCACAGATCTCTAAAGGTTGCCACTCAAGTGGATAGAGCTGTGAAGAAGGCCGATAGTGTGTTAGCTTTTATTAACAGGGGGTTGGAGTTTAAGAGCCGTGGGGTTATGCTCCAATTGTACAGGACCTTGGTGAGACCACATTTGGAATATTGTGTGCAGTTCTGGTCACCTCACCATAAGAAGGATGTGGAAGCGCTGGAAAGAGTGCATAGGAGATTTACCAGGATGCTGCCTGGTTTGGAGGGCAGGTCTTATGAGAAAAGGTTGAGGGAGCTAGGGCTGTTCTCTCTGGAGCGGAGGAGGCTGAGGGGAGACTTAATAGAGGTTTATAAAATGATGAAGTGGATAGATAGAGTGAACGTTCAAAGACTATTTCTTCGGGTGGATGGAGCTATTACAAGGGGGCATAACTATAGGGTTCGTATTGGGAGATATAGGAAGGATACCAGAGGTAGGTTCTTTACGCAGAGAGTGGTTGGGGTGTGGAATGGACTGCCTGCAGTGATAGAGGAGTCAGACACTTTAGGAACATTTAAGCGGTTATTGGATAGGCACATGGAGCACACCAGGATGATAGGGAGTGGGATAGCTTGATCTTGGTTTCAGATAAAGCACGGCACAACATCGTGGGCCGAAGGGTCTGTTCTGTGCTGTACTGCTCTATGTTCTATGTTCTAACATAACCCAGATGTAAAAGGCAGTAAGCATCGTGAGTTTTTGGCGGAACGACAGCGCGTCTGACTCCAAGATCAAAAGGTAACAGACAGAGAAAGACACACAGAAAAGCAGTAAGAGACTATCGGGACACACACACAATGACAGACAGAAAAGGTGCCGAACAAACCAGCAAGATACTGAGATGGAAAAAACTGATTATTTGTGAAAAGATGTTTTCTATTACGCAAATACAGGCCCTGTTTTGAAATGTATTTTCTGCTGTGTAACTGTGCTCTCTGCTGTGTAATGTTCTCTCTGTTGTGGAACTGAGACTCTGCCGTTAAGAGATCTTCACTGTGATTGTGTCAAATTTTTCCCTGTTGTGTTAATGTGTTCCCCGTTTTGTAAATATGATCCGTCTTGAGTGGAAGTTTTCTCAGCTCTGTAACGATGTTTTCTGTTGTGTCAAATGTTCTCTATTGTTCTATGAAGATGATTTCTGTGGGAAAACAAACGACGGGAATTTCAATGCCGCCGTCATTGAAACTAGCTTAAAATTGCAGACTTATTTCGGCCGAATGGATAACTCCTGTTTCTATTTTATATCCATGTTTCTATGTATTAAATCAGTGAATTTAATTACATCAGCTGCCATCGTGGGATTTACTCCGCATCCCCGAAGATTAGTGCGGTCCTCTGGATTACCAGCCCAGTGACATAACCTTTCATCCCTGTCAACAAAAACAGTTCATTCAGCTAATTGTTACACCTCTTCCGAAGGAGATGGTAATTCCCTCCACAGAATTTCAATCAACCGATTGAATTAAAAAAAAGTTCTACTTAGGAACATCAATAATGTATCCCGATCAAACAGATATTGCGGAATTGTTGGCGCGGGGTGGTGGGTGGGGAGGAGGAGAAATACCGACATCTCTGAGAATTAAATTTACAAAATAACAAGGAAATACATTCTGAGAAAGAGCCCGGCAGTGCTTGGAGGAAAAGGTGTGTTTCAGCTGACGGGAAAGAACTCGGTTCCATGGGAGTTCCACCAGATTCCTGACACAAGCGACGGCGAGTGGACTCGAACCTGTAAACCATCACGAGAAAAATCGAAGTAAGACGCCTGATCCATCAGGGCACATGGTCAACGCATCGACTGCTAACCTGATGTTAGCACAATGTCATCAATATAGTGATTATATATGTTTTTCAGTTCTATTCTTAGATCGCCCAGTTAGTCCCAGATCCTCGAAAATACAAGGATAAGCTCCAGCTCCCGTAGGTAATGTTTTTCGATGTGGAAAAAGCCGTTTAATCTGCGAGTTGTGAAGACTCATGTAGCGGAAGGGATGGAGTATCAATGTATGATTGTAAGAGCAGGAAGATTCAGTTGGAGCTGGACAATACTTTGGTGAGGCCACAGCTGGAGGATTGTGTGCATTTCTGTTCACATCGCTATAATAAGGACATGATTGCACTGGAGAGCGTTTAGAAGCTATTCACTTGGATGTTGCCTGTTTGGAGAATATGAGCAACAAAGAGACATTGGATAGGCTCGGGTTGTTTTCTTTAGATCAGAGACGGCTGCGGGAAGACCTGACTGAGGTGTATAAGATTATGAGGCGTACGGACACGGTGGATAGGAAACAATTGTTCGCCTTACTTGCAGGCTCGACAACAAGGGGACAGAATATTAAGGTGAGGGTCAAAAAGTACAAAGCAGATTTGAGGGAACAATATTTTTTCATCCAGAGGACAGTGGGAGCCTGGATTGCACTGCATGGGAAGATAGTAGAGGCCAGAAACAACAAAACTGTCATTACCGTCTGTAGCTTTGGATGTCGATCACCCAGTCGCAGTGTCTAAGTCAGTGCAGACAACCTCTCTAAAACCTAATTGTGTGAATTACTTCTGGACTGGAATGCCGAACAACATCAAAAAGTTCACTTCCTGCTCAGTAAAACCCCTCAGTTCGAATATAGTCAATTCAATACCAAACTGCAACCTCCCCCCCCACCCCCCCCCACCCCCCGCGCCACCCACCCCCCCCCACCCCGATTGGTTTACTGAGATAGGTTTACAGTTCGGTTACGTGGGAAAACATTCTTCAAACCTTTTCCACATTTTCTCCACGTGTGCAGTTTTGAGAAATACGCCGCAATGTGTGGCAGGTTCCAAAACCTAATCTCGAAATATGGAAACCCCGCGTCTGAAACGTAACATTTGTTTTCAAATAAACAATCGGCAGTTGGGACCAAAACTGGCAACAGGTCAGGGCTCTTCCCGGATTTGACTCTCCGACCTCTCGCACACTCATTCTCTGGGGAGACATGGCTTAAAGTTTATGTTAATTTATTAGTCATAAGAAGGACTTAAATTATCATTGCAAAGAAGTTACAGTGAAATTCCACCAGTCGCCACACTCCGGCGCCTTTTCAGGTCAATGCACCTCACCAGCACGTCCTTCAGACTGTGGGAGAAAATGTAAGCAGAAACGGGGAGAACGTGCGAACTCCGCACAGAGAGTGACCCAAGCACGGGAATCGAACCCAGCTCTCCTCGCGTTGTGAAGTAGCAGTGCTACCGTGAGGCTGCAGGTGGGAATTGAATATACCGGCGTATTCAATATTTAGGAAGGACAGAAATAAAGGAAAAAAGTGGTGGAGTGTCACTGCTGGTGAAAGAGGAAATTAGCACAATGGTGAGAAAGGATATTAGCTCTGAAGAAGGGGAAGGGTTAATTTTAATTTCGTACTCAATGTATTTTGTACCTAAAAGGTTGAACTTTGTACCTGGAATGTATCACAAATATTACCCTTCCTTATGGCTAGTTTCCCCTTTGTTTATATTGCTCCTGGGTTGTAGTATAAGCCGTTTGTTTATGTTTTTCATCTTCACCTTTTCGTAGTGTAGGCCATTTGTTCATGGTTCTCTCGCTTGTTTATATCATTCTGATAAAACGGACAGTTAAATGTAGATATTGGGTTGTAAGTCTTGCTTTCCCGTAGGCTTGTGTATGATTTAAACAAAGGAAGCAGCTGCCAAATGGTAGAGTGCGAGAATGGCCGTTTGAAGGAGGACTCCACTGGGACAGCTGCAATCGCACACAGTCACTTCAAAGGAAAGGCCGCGGGAAGAGCGGGGGACCAGAAGTTGCATCTTGATTACAACTACCAGGAGAATTGTGCTTTATGACCCAAGGATACCAGATAGTCTCTAACCATGATCCAGAGACTATCAGAAGCTGTTAAAGGAACTATAATTTATGATCAAGGACTGTTAACTTACAAATGAATGGATGTCCAACTGCAGCCAAAAACCAGTGTAAAGTGTTATTTAATTCACATTAAGCTTTCGATGGAAGATGGAAGGGGGGGGGGGGGGGGTGGTGTGTGTGTAGTTAAATGTATAATGTACAAGCTAAAGCCATACAGATAGAGGGAAAATTGTGGACAGAGGTATTGCCCACTATACTGATGAGGCTGAGTTACCACAAACTGGACAACCGGATTAACCCCTTATGAATTAATGACAGAATGGGCGATGATGTAGATTCACTAAAAGATGAATTCAGGAGATATGTTTTGGAACTAAGCCCCCAACTTAAAGGGATGCGCAAATTGGTAAAAGATAATCCGGAACAAAGAGACACAGGGAGAAAGAGCTTGAAATGTTCCTTGACGGGCGGGAAGTTGATTCCCAGTAAAAGCACTGCTTGACAAATCTGGGTTCGCCCCTAATTGGGAGGGCCCCTATGAGGTTAAAATTGTGTAGTATGCTTAATTCACAGATATGTGAGACAGTTGACCTCCAAGCAAGCTGAACGGGTTTGCGGGCAGTGGCGCGTGGGTGGTATAGCCTTTGGACCATTGTATAATGGTCGCGCGGGTTATTCGTTAAGTGATAGGATGATTTTCTTGCTGCTTCTCACGACCCTTGCCCTGCTAGTTACGGAGGGGAAGTATAGGTGGAATTGTATAGACTTGGGGATAGAGCATCGCAAGCATCTCTGTAACGATGATTCTGTCTATTGTAACCTTCCGACACATGGAATAAGTCCCTGGGAGGTTACCCGTAGGGACCACTGCTCGGGATTCCTTAACCATGCCATGTTGCTAACTCTGTTGGAGGGGCGAGGTGATTGGGGTCTCCCATGCAATGTAACGTGGTGTAACTGGAATTTTTGGTGTTTAGCTGAGGGAACGGGATGGACCAGTACCCTGCATCAGCGGACGGCTCGGAAGGATGTGTACATCAACACGAGATTTGGTTGATCCAAGCGATCATTGTACCAATCCTCTAAAATCCGACCCTATCACATGAACACTTTCATGTATATGTCTCACTTGTATGTATTGCAGTCAAAATTTTGAGCAAGTGCTGGGTCTGCTTACATATTCCCATGCACGAAAGGAAGGGGGTGGGGGGAGTCCTTTATTCCCTATCCTTTTGACAACTCCGGGAATGGTAGAGGGGATTTCGAATCAGAATGGAACCCAAGATGGGACAAGGAAAGTGACATTTAAAACCCCATCAGGCATGTTGTGAAAACCCAACAAGGGGGGATCTATCTGCGTGGTAGGAAACGGAACCATACTTATTGGCCGTAGCTACTACACCCAGCAGGCTAATGTCACCAGTGGTGCCTGGGTTTGGTGCAACAGATTACAATTCATTGCCCCACGGCTGATGTCCTGGTCAGCCTCTCTTCTACTTACATGAACAGCATGATTGCATATAATGTTACCTATTTTGTATGGAAACAATGCCTACCCATGGCTTCCTTGGGATTGGGTAGGATCGTGTTATTTTGCATATGTGATACCCTATATTCACCATTAGTGAGACAGAACGGTTCTTTATGATAGCTTTCCCACTTTATGGGACAGCAAAAGCAGCACAGGAACTTGTACATATGGCCTCGACCTTGGAGAGAATTGCGAATGAAACTCGAGACGGGTTCGAGGAGGTGAGCACAGCCTTCTCTGAAGTATCAGCCGAGGTTGTAGCTATCCAGACTGTTACTTTACAGAACCGATTGACACCTGATTATGTGTTGGCTTTCCAGGGAGGAACGTGCGCTATAATTGAACCCGAATGCTGCACATATATCCCAGATGATTAAAATATATCTCGTTTGGCAGATTATATCAAACGAATAGCGAAGACAATACAAGATGAAGGGAGCCAATATCATAATTATAACCCTCCGGGTTGGCTGGGGCAATGGTTCGGGTCGTGGGGATCATACTTGATGCATGGGTTAATTGCATTAATTGTCATTGTTATATTTGTATTTGTATGGCATTATTGAACACTTGTTGTAAAACGGTAACAGCCTAGATTATGCCGACTGCAAGTGTGCAGGCAGAAAGGGCAGACTTCCTGACGAAAGGGGTAGACCCATATGCTGGTAACATTTGGCTCTAAATTGGTCATGAGGCCATGTTTGCACTTGGCCTCTGACCAAAAGGGGGGATTGAAGAAGGGGAAGCGTTAATTTTTTTTTGTAATCAATGTGTTTTGTACCAAAAAGGTTTAACTTTGTACCACAATGTATTACAAACATAACCCTTCCTGATGGATACTCTCCCCTTTGTTTATATTGCTCCTGGTAGTAGTATAAGCCATTTGTTCATGGTTCCCTCGCTTGTTTATATCATTCTGATAAAACGGACAGTTAAATGTAGATGTTGGGTTGTAAGTCTTGCTTTCCCGTCGGCTTGTGTATGATTTAAACAAAGGAAGCAGCTACCAAATGGTAGAGTGCGAGAATGGCCGTTTGAAGGAGGACTCCCACTGGGACAGCTGCGATCGCACACAGTCACTTCAAAGGAAAGGCCGCGGGAAGAGCAGAGGACAAGAGTTTGCATCTTGACTACAACTACCAGGAGAATTGTGCTTCATGACCCAAGGATACCAGATAGTCCCAAATCATAAACCAGAGTGTATCAGTAGCTGTTAAAGGAACTATAAGTTATGATCAAAGACTGTTAACTGGACTTTGCTTCATGACTTGTATTGGGAACCCTGATGTATAAAGGTCAACGCTTCTTGTGTTCAGGGAGAACTTTGGCTTCT